>NW_027526335.1:11272276-11456838 GCF_048455015.1 Haemaphysalis longicornis | reverse complement strand
CCGTCATATGATGGAAACATTTAAACAGAACTATAAAATCTGCATCCTTGGGCAGTGTAACCAAGTGCAATTTATCGAAAATGTTATTATACTGGTAATGCACTCTTCGATCAAAATGTCTATCATAAACAATTCTAACAAAACTTCGTTGAACATCTTCAATCTTCGCAGCCTTGGTTGCATACAAGTTGTTCCGTAGGACAGACCCAAAATGAAGTTTCGGAATGACGAAGGATAAAAACAAGCGTTTGGAGCACGACACATTATTGATAGAACGCGTGATGCGGTATATTACTCTTAACTGACTGTATGCCTTTTAAACAACCTTTTCAATGTGCGCATGAAAACATAGCGCTGAATCGACAAAAGCCCTCGGTCATGACGCCCATCAACCCTTTTCAGGTTGCTTTGATCTAACGTGTAATCGTATAACACACTTGTGGATTTCCTGGTTACTCATTACATGTGTTTCGGTAGGAGTTATCAGGAACTTGCTAACTTGTACGGCATACGTGTTTTGATTAAGGCACGGGATGTATTCTCTCAGCCTACATTACTTTCGTTATACTACGCTTTTGTTCATTCCCATATTAATTACTGTATTTCATCTTGGGCCAATACCTACAGCACCCACCTTTAATCCCTTCAAACTATGCAAAACCAATGTATTAGAATACTTACCCGCAGTCCTTACCGTAGTGACGCCAAAACACTCCTTCTTGAGAACAACATTCTAAATGTTGAAAACAGTTTCAAATACAAGCTAGGTATCTTATTGTTTAAACAAATCAACAATCAGCTTCCTGTATTCATAATCCCCGAATGCAACCTCTTAAATACTAACTTCACAAGGTTTGCACGTAATCACAATTTAATTTTACCTCTAGTTCATTCGAACTACGGCAAACAAACAGCTCTTTTCACCGGTATCCAGCTATGGAACACCATACCACCGGAAATAAAATTTCCCAATCAATTGGAAAATTCAAAAAAGATCTTAAAACGTTCCTCACATCCATGCCACAATCCCCATATTTTAAATAGTTTTTACTTTTCTTCGTGTTCTTTACCTTTCTACTTTCTGTCCGTCTCTTTTTCATGGCAACCTTTCCACAACCTTCTGCCAATGAATCACCTCATTGGTGGTTGTTGTGTATCGCTGCGGATAAGTGTGATTTCTTTTTGCGCTATCATTTTTGCAATTTTTCAACTTGTGTCGCTATCACAATTGGAATGTTGAATTACTCTTATTTTTTTCCTGAGTAATTTTTGCTTTTTTTCTTTTCTTTTTTTGCTGTTCTGTTGTGTGTATCGATCTCACAATTTGGAATGTTGAATTACCCTTGTTTTTTTTCCTGTATAACTCTTGCTTTTTTCTTTTTTTGCTGTTCTGTTGTGGACTATCTTGTGTTGCCTGCGATGTATTTTATTTGTTTTTCGCTACTACTGTTTGCTGCTTCAAATATATTTCTTATGTTCACTATTATAGGAGGTCCCGTTTCAGTCCCTGACTATGGGACCTCCTTCTGTATACAAAAATTTTGTAATCTATCAATTGCCTAATAAAATCCTTTTCTGATTCTGATTCTGATTCTGAAGGCACCAATACCTACACTGCAAATGTCCGTCTGTAAAAGGGCACAGTCATCACGAAGTCCATTTTTCGAAACAGCTTGATGTCATCCGCGTAGAGAAGCATTTGGCTATTGCTTACTGAACAAGAGAGGTCGTTAATGAAGATTGAACACAACTGGACTCAAACTGGATCCTTGAGGGACTCCTGTCTTTGAAAAAAAAAATGGTTTAGACAACACGCCACCTACGCGTACAAAGCTTCGTCGGCTATTTAGATAGTCACGAATGAACACGCAAAGTTTGCTGCAAACACCATATCGTAGCAGCTTTTGAATTAGAAGGTTATGATCTACCATGTCAAAAGTCTTAGATAGATCAAAGTACACTACATCAACCTGGCACCGATTCGCGATGATTGGGCTAATGCATTCAACAAACGTTGTCAGGTTGGTTTCAACCAATCGGCCTTTTAAAAATCCATGCTGAGCATCTGTTAGATGACGTTTAAAAAAAAGATAAATGCCTGAATAACGCAATTTCATAAACCTTATCAAAAAGACATAGCAAACATACTGGTCGGTATTTTGTAACATCATGCTCATCACCGGATTTAAACACAGGGACAAGCATGCCCTTTTTCCACAGAGCAGAAAAAATGGCTTTCGAAAGTGAGATGTTAAAGATATGTGTCAATAAAAGAACAAAAATACTGCTGCAACCTTTAACAATGAAGCTTGGAATGCCGCCAAAGAAAGCCAGAATTTTGCTTTTAACGAAGGTATCGCCGCTTCGATATCCTGTTCGGAAAAGGAAAACAGAACAAATGCACATTGCTCATCTCACTGGTTGGAGGAGTTGATAAGCAAGAAAGCGCTGAGGGAGCATCTTTTACACGACATACAGTATGGAAGTAATCAGCGAAGCAGTCAGCAACGTCCTTTGGTTCGTTTATAGAGATTCCGTCTTTGGAAAGCGTGATGGAACATCGTGGTTGTGAAACTTTTTCGTTGACATATTTCCAGAAGAATTCGGGATCTCTAGTTAGGTTATGCTCTAGGGACTCTAGATATAACTGGTTGTCGCGTTCATAAACTCGTTTCACCAAACAACGGGCATCACAAAACTTTTGATACCAATAGTCACTACTCGTTTTTTTTTTTTGTACTTTCTGTGAAACCGCAGCTCCTTACGTAACACGCATTTTAGTTCGCGAGAGAACCAGGCTGGATAACTGCTCCTAAACGTCCGTTGTTTCTGGATGAACAACTGGAACGATTCATGTATAACTCTTGTTAGTACGCCAACTGCCTCATTCACATTGCTGCTAGAAAGAACATCTGACCAATCATGCTCACACAGAAAAGAAAAATGGGCGGAATAGTCTGCTTTTCAAAACATGAACTTATCAGTTACGACATGTTTACTTCGAGCACTAGGAAATGAAAACGATATTACTAATGAAGCATGCCATACATCTGGAGGGACAGGGGGTTCAGCAGGGCTTAGACGTTCGCTGAAAGGAAAGTTTGATAAAACAGGATCAAGTATATGACCTGCTGGATTTACCATGGAATTGTGTTGAGTGAGGTTTAATAAAGAAATAAGCTCGTGCATGGCACCCTCTTTTGAATCTAAAGCATGTAAAGTGCCTCCACCAGGATTTCATTGTCGCTATGGGAGATTAAAGTCTCCAAATATAATCATGCTACAATCCTGGTCATTTAGAATATTTCCAAGACCAGTGACTTGCTCTCAAAATGTACAGGAGTCATATTTTGGCGGATAATGAAACGATCCAATCAAAAGCTTCATATTTATAATAGCAGACTTTGAGTCGCTCACCACGTATTTGATTTTTTGCGGAGGTCGTCATTGCCAGGGAAATGGCCGCCTCTTCTCCCACCTCCGGTTCGCTCGTGTGAACCGACCCGGAGCTTATGGAATTTCCCTGCCGATTGAGTACCAGCAGGGCCATGTCATCGCGACACGGGTAATTGGTTGCGTTCACGTAAACCACGTCCTCCAAATTGACGAATTGTTGGTGCAGGGCTTTCGTGCTTGCCTATCTGCGTACCAGATTGTGTACCCGGTGCATGTTTTTAGGGATCGGTGGATTGTGAATTTGTTCGCGCACTTCGCGAGCCAAGGGTACTTTCTGTGTGCCGGTTCGAGGGTACTTGATCACCAGGGAGCCGAGAATACGCCGACCCATCTGGCTGTAGCTAAGCCGCTCCCGTTCAGCTAGACTTTGAGCCTCTATTAGTTCACTGAGGGTGTTGTGATGCCCCAGTGCCTCGAAACGTTCTGTCGGTGCAGTGATCGGGATGCCTAGGGCCTGCTTGTAGGTCCGGCTAATGAGGGCGCCAATTTTGAGTTCTTCGACTTTTTTGAGGTGTAGGAAAGGGGTGACGTACGTTATCCTACTGAGGACGAAGGCTTCAACTAATCGCACGAGATTGCGCTCCTTCATACCGTGTGGCGGTTGATTTTTTAACAGCGAAACTGTTTAGCAAATAGTCATTTTTCGTGTCCGCAGTTAATAATACCAAGAAATTGCAGAGCGCACGCACGTGAGCGCGGGCCTCACCGCGACCGTCCGACAGTTAACAAAACAAAGAAAATGTTGAGCGTTCATGTGTGCGTGCCTCGCCGCGACCGCCCAGCTTCATGGGCGCATGTTTGTCAATCCAGCATACCCACTTATGGAGATTGGCCAAGATTTCGGCGTTCGTATGTGCGTACTTCGCGACGAACGCCCAGAGATGCCGGTGCATGTTTGTCAAGCAAAGCATACCCACTTAGGGAGATTAGTCACAATTGTGGCAACCGCCCGGCAGTTTAAAAAACCAAGAAAGTGCCGAGCGCATATGTGTGCGGGCCTAGCGGCGACTGACCGGCATCCCCAGCGCACGTTTGTCAAGCCAAGCATGCCCACTAAAAAGATTGGCCAAGATTGCCCCCCCCCCCCCCTAAAAAAAAAAAAGCTCCAGCGTTCGCTGTAATCGTGGCAACACTGGCTCGGCACGAGAAAGACACTTCATAGCGCACGCTCCTCCAAGGTGATGTCCAATGATTATCACTTCAAAAAAAAAAAAAAAGTAAGCTCACACTTATAGCAACAATAATGGAGTGAAGGTCGTTGCGGCAGCGAAGAAGAAGCAAATCGGCTGCAATCGTGGACTTAAACCTTCCTGATGGTCGGGAAGGTTACGTACAGCTTCGCTACCTTCAAGTCTTACGAATCAGTGTAAGCCTCCTTCATTTTTTTTTTCAGGTGCGGCAAGTGCTTAATTAGAGAACAGGCATTTGTTGTGGGCGCTCTCTGGCTCAGGCGTCGCGCTGCTTAGTGCGAGGTCATGAATTCGGGTCTTCTCCGCCGAAGCGGCCGTTTTTTCATGGAGGCCAAGAAACAAGTCATTTTTGTTGCAAGGTTTCGGTAATGTTAAAAATACTCACGTGGTCTAAGTTATATGTATTCGTCCACTACTGCATGCCTCATATCCCATGGGCACCTTTGCAACTAAGACTTCAATTCAATCGCAGACTTCAGTCAGCCCTTCAATAAAGCAAGGTCCAAGCGAGGTTCAGTCGCTTGAATCTCGCGCTGACGTACAAGAGTAGCGAGCGTGGAACACCACAGGTAAGTTGAGTGGCACCCGCAAGTGGAAAGAGCGGGACACTGTTTTTTACAGCAGGGTCTAGGGGTCGACGAGTGCATACCACACTTTTTTACCCCCTAATGGTCTAAAAAAGTTGTATAGGTGTGATTGGGGTGGTGGGAGGTGGTTATAACCATTTCTTTTAGGTCCAAAAACCTTTATTTGATGTGATTCGTGTAGCTACACCCATTCCGAGCCGCGGAAAGGGGGTTGGCCGACTGAATACATTATAAGTCACTAGACAGAGCATTCTCGTCTGTCCGCTGTAGCTCGTGCGCCACAAATGAGTCGGAGCCCGTTCCAGACCCGGCGATGGTCTCTATCGGTGGGTCTGGGAACCGCCTCGCCACCGGTTTCCAGACCCACCGATAGAGGGCGTGGTGGTCTAGTAGGGCAGGTTTCGTCTCCCTCCCGCTAGGGGAGGGAGAGGGGAGGGATCCTCCTGCCGCTAACGTTTAGCTGTCGATTCCTTCGCGTGAACCGCAGAATTTGCGCGGCGACGGCACTGCCAGTCTCAGGCGAGCGCCCATTCCCGTTCGAGCCGACACAGGAGAACCACATCTCCGCTGTTTCAGCAGATTTCCCACTGGGTGGAATTGGGTTTAATTTTTTAAGGGCGTTGAAAGCATGTGAAATGGGTGTTCCAGTGTAAACTGTATACGGTAGTGAGCGAGGAGGGCGGCCGCGTACACCTATATGTGGTGGCGGATCGCCCCTTCACGAAGCTCTTGACTAATTGATTGATTGTGGGGTTTACCGCGCCGACGCTTCACAGGCGATGAGGCACGCCGTAGTGGAGGGCTCCGGATTAATTTTGACCACCTGGGGATCTTTAACGTGCGCCGAAATCTCAAACACACGGGCGTTCTTGCTTTTCGCCTCCGTCAAAAAATTACGCCCACCTCCCCTCGCGGGAACCCTGGTGTGATGCGACGCTGAAGGGGGTTCCATTGTGCGTTTCCGTTGGGTCGATTACTCGAATTGCGTGAGCAATCGTCGGGTAATGCGAGAGAGAGAGAGAGAAAGAGAGAGCAAGCGTAGCGCGGACGACCGTCAACTGAGAGACCGGCCGGAGCGCGGCACTCCGCTTATATGCGCAGCGCGCCCGAAGGAGAGGAGACCGCGGAGAGAGAGGGCGCTGCACATGCGCACAGCGCGCTTGCGCCGCGCGCAGTGCCGCCCACCGGCGGAGTGAGAGTGCGCTGCGCCACGCGCCCGCAGGTGTTGGGCGAGAGTGTTCGCTATCGGAGAGAGGACAGGGGGTGAGCGGAGGAGAGATGCAGCTGTGCGGACGCGGACAACGACGACGGACGCAGGACGGGGCCGCCGGCAAGAGATGCTCCTCTCAGCGTCGCATCTAAAAGAAGCTGCCGAAGATTGGCGAGCTAAACAAAAATCAGACAGCCCTTCCACCCCTGCGAAAAGGGTAGTCCAGTGAAGCTTGCGCTCTGGTGCGATATGCTATGTTTGGTATACGCTATCACTACGTCACAGCGAAGGAAACACACGATCGGTTTGTGTAGACAATGACGTTAGATAATTATCAAAGCTCGTCTACTCCAATCACGACGCCGGATATATAGCGCGCCGCACAGGTGGCCGCCGAAGAGCGCAGGGCTTTTCGAAGTGTCAAAGGGGAGAGATACGCCGCGCTTGGCGACCAGTATGCACGATTCAGTAACGAGAAGGCGGCGGTGGAGAAGAGTATAAAAGAGTAGCTGTAACCACACTCCCTACCTACCTGCCCACGCTTCACTGTGCAAGCCACAATGCGGGAAAGGCAGCTTACAAAAACCAAGCTTACACTTATTTTTTTTTAGGTCGGATTCACCAGTAGATACAAGTTGATTGCTAGGAAGACAGTTTGGCAAGACAATATTAGCCGTTTTTTATCGAGGTTTGGGGGCCCTTGGATTTATCTGTAATGTTTACAATTTTTTATAAACTGAAAATTATTGGTCTATGCTCGGTTCGTCGTCGGAGACAATATGCTGAAACCCAGCCATATGCAACTTCTTTGTATTAAAATTACAACCCTCCATAGGCGTTGTGTTCGCAGCGACCACGCGGACGTGGCGCTCGTGGTTCCCTGCTAATCGTGCCACCGGCGATGACTGCATGCGCTGTGAGTTTCCGCCGCAAGGATCCGTTGGAGCCTTTTCGACTGGTGGTTAAGCGAGCAAGGAAAAAGTCAGAGGGGCTGCCCAGTGCAGCAGCTTGCACAAGTGAAGCCAAATTGTTGTCAAATTTTTGGGAAATCTGCCAATAACCGGCAAATCTGCCGGTTTTGGACAAAAATCTTTTTATCCGTGGCTCCTCGAATGGGTAAACTATCACTCACAGTGAGTACCTGTGCGTGATTGAGCAAAATTTAGGCTTTGCATCTCCTGAACAATCCTCCGAGAGATGTTGTGTGTGCGCTTATTTATTTATTTATTTATTTATTTATTTATTTATTTATTTATTTATTTATTTATTTATTTATTTATTTATTTATTTATTTATTTATTTATTTATTTATTTATTTATTTATTTATTTATTTATTTATTTATTTATTTATTTATTTATTTATTTATTTATTTATTTATTTATTTATTTATTTATTTATTTATTTATTTATTTATTTATTTATTTATTTATTTTGCAATAGGAGGTCCCAAGGAGCTTACTACGTGCAATGAAGCGGCGAATGACTTGGATTCTGCTCGCCTCATTCTCTTCCTTTTTTTTTTTCGCTTCGTCTAATCGAGCCCAACAAGCATGTATCGTCAGCGGCTTCTATTCTAGCAGTCACCTTAAGGCCGCCTTTGCTGTTTTCTTTCTGGCCTCCTATCGCGACGCGGCACGCAAACTGTGCACTGCGCACTGCAGCCTGTCAAGCGTCGGGTCTCCTGCTCGCTTGTACTGTTTCCCTTTCCGACGGCGAGCCCATTGTTCCGACTCCCCCTCCTCCCCTCCCGCGTCCCTCTCGTGCGTCCCGCTAACGTCTCCAGATAAGGGCGCAGGCAGCAGCGGGTGAACCAGCAGAACAGCGAGTGCCGTGTCTTCCAGTCGTGCGTGATCTTGTCCCCGTTCCGCTAGCTATCCCGCCAGATCGACTTTACCATTCGCGCGCGCTCGTTCAGTGTTTTTTTTTTCCTCCCCTAGTTCCACAGCTAACTGTTGGTTTGTATTTAGTTTTACTTTCCTCTTGGCTCCTATCTGCCACTTAGTTCCAACATCCTGCTCTCGTGCAACTTTCTGAACCTTTTTCCCGCGGCGAAACTTTCTTTTTCCCGCCAGACCTGCAGGGCTGGTTGCATGAGAGTGAGGGACGCTAAAGGCGGCAATTGGATGTTTTTGCGCGCTCCTCGCCTTTCTGTCTCTCTCTAACAGACGCACGCGTGCGTGCATATATACGCACACAGACACACACACACACACACACACACACACACACACACACACACACACACACACACACACACACACACACAAGCACGTGCGCGCACGCACGCACGCATACGGCACTGATGACCGTCGCCATCCTGGCATATCTTAGAACGGGGAGCAAGTGGGCTGGTTGGTGCATGTTAAGTTTGGTTGTTAGTCAGCGCCGCGTGTGTGTCCTCTACTCTGCGTCCCGTGAATTTGCGCTGTTTTCCGCGTTTTTTCCATCCTGTTTTCTGAAGTCTTACTCGACAGCAGAAGGTTTGGCTGAAACAAATGGCGCGGGCAAGTGGTAAATTTATTCCACATCTTAACAGCGAAGCATCCGAACGTGCGGGCACAAAATAAACTTATGTGCCTCCTGGGTTTCCATGACACATGTTCACGAAAAAAATTGCATGCGAAAAAAAAAACAGCATTAGTGGTTGATGGCAGTATGCTCACGGTATACTTGCGAACCGACGCCGCAAACGCGGTTAAGAGTGCTCCGAGAGTATACATTACTTTAAATAACAGCCTGATGCCCCACGCTGTTTTGACAGCATTGCGCTTTACACGTCCCTTCAAAAAACATCAAAACGGTTAGCCACATGCGTTTAAATTAAGAACAATTGATGCCACCACGCAGTTTGTCAAGGTGTGCCTCAATTTATCTAAAGTAAGTGCTGTTGTGGCCGCTACAGACATGAAGCGAACGCCGCGAACGCCCCGATGATGTTGTCAAAGGGACGGCAACGCTACCAAGCGCCGGAAACTCATCTCAATTTTAGAATGTTTGTGTACCTTCTACATTGTGCCTTGTTTGCATGACGGAGGTTCATTTATATCGCGGTTGTTCGGCTGTACTTGGCGAAGTCGACGAAGACAAAACACTCCGCAAGTTTTCATCAATCACGTATCCTAGCCGCCCGGAGAATTTTAACGACTACTGGATTGTTGGTTAGTTTTATATTATATTTTTACTTGCACGTAGGAATGTTTGCATGGTAGCGTGCCGCGCCCTTGTCGATAAAACCTGGTTTCGGAAGGCTTACCGCAGACAAGCGAGGTATGAATTATTTTCTGCATAGTCGGCACCAGCACAACGACGTCGAGAGAGTATATCGTCGTACATAATATTTTGTCAAGAGTATTGTCGCTTGTTCGTATGAACAACAGAAAACCTATTTGAAAGATTTCTTTTGGCGTAGTGAACTCCTCGTAAGTTTTAAAGTAGCGCAACTACGTTCTAGTCTCAATACAAGCGAAAGGTTGAACTGGGACATTGTTTTAGCACTTGTGTACACTTAGCATCAATTCAGGAATGTTGACCCAAATAATAAGGACTTACTCACCGAGGAGTTAAACCGCGTGCGCCTGGAAGGCTGTAGCTTGGCCTGTACAGTGCGCATAAAACGAAACGCGGCTGACGGAGCAGAGTTCGTCTTTCAGAGTTAAATTCAGTAATAATTAAATATTTGCCTGGCTCATAAAGTCAATCATGAAGAATCGTCACAGTGCGTGCACGTACTGAATCGTATATCTATTTTGTAAATAGTTTCAGCTCTTTCTGTTGTTACTCCTCCTTCTCTGTCCCGTCTGACTGGCTTTGATTACTCGTGAACATTTAGCGAGTAATTCAACTCGAAACAGCCCCGCATTTATTTTATGGCTGCGTACTGAAATATCAGTAGATACTATCTGTACTGCATACTTCAATTATCCATGCATCTATTTTGTGTGCACTGACCTGCAGGCGGAAAACTGAGTGCTTCCCCGGCCTCTTACAGTGGACACAAATGTGGCTGTGCCCCGGCAGTTGGATGAGTTTGAATGTGCAGAAAATGCGAGAGTCGAGAGTATAGGAATAAGACTTCTCTATTTATTTGGAATGCCTTTTAGAGGACCTGAAAGAGCGTTGAGTAGTGAGGCTCAGACGCGTAAAAGTGCCAGCGAAACAAGCATAGTAACAGGCACGTAAAAAAAGGGTACACAACCCAAGAAATTGAACAAAGAAGACAAAAAAGTTGGGCGAAGCTTGTAGAGCGTCGAGATGACTGATAATTGCACCACTGAGCGAGCTGTGTTTCCACTTGTACCACAGTTCTCCTGGACTATTTTTAACTTGAAGCTAGGTTTTTCGCAGCTTCGACCAGCCTTTTTGTGCTGGTTTTTGTCGAAATTAAGCTATAAAAAAATAGAGAAAGGCTGGTTGGTGTTGCACCGCCATGAGCCACCCAGAGGAGCGCCGAAGAACAGAGCCCGCGCCGTTCAGCGGTAGAGCAGAACGTCGCTGTATTTTCAGAGCCAGGCTTCCTTACGTACAAGGTGTTCAAAATTAAGCTTTATGGTTTCGTTTGAGTTACGCACTGAGAGGCACGCGAATACCACCTTTGCAAATAAGTTGTGTGGCTAGGGGCCACAAAGTGAGATAATAATTATCGCTGTCAGCAGCCCGATTAACTAAAATTGAATAAGTAACTTTGTTGACTGCAGTAAGTGGGTGTGTCGGTATTGAAAGTTATAGGCAGTCGTGTTTCTACACAGTATTAATTAGAGGAATTCTTCTAGCGTGTCTGCGCTCTGAGATATCCGAATACAAATTTTAATTGTCGTTCGCATGATTACGCATGCAAGAGAGTTAGCATCGGCGCAAAGCTCCCCCCTGATAGGACGCAGTTGTTGCGTGCGGCGTTTAGTCTGACAACGGAACGGAGGCATTGGCAAAGATAATAACTGTCGCCCTTCGCCTCTCGGCTGACGAAATCAAGATATGACAGCGCGACAGCCTCAACAGCCGCGTATATTTGGGAGCCGCGTATATTTGGGAGTGACCCGGTACTCCCAAATAATTATTGATGATATGGTGCAGCATATGGCTTGTTCTCGCATATAAAATTGATAGCAAATTTAAATTTTCAAATACGTGGTGCCTTTGGGAACCGAACAAGATTATAGTACTAATGGGGTCACTAAAGTCGAGCTAAACGCCGAATGTCCGCAAGATTACATGGCATAAACTATAAACCCGTTCGACGCCTAATAAAAGCACCATCTGACGATATTTTTCTTTAATTACTAATTCACTCACAACAGGCTCTATCAGGCCAGGGATTTTCGTC
Source organism: Haemaphysalis longicornis (assembly GCF_048455015.1). Lineage (NCBI taxonomy): Eukaryota > Metazoa > Arthropoda > Arachnida > Ixodida > Ixodidae > Haemaphysalis > Haemaphysalis longicornis. Next base: position 11,445,073 of record NW_027526335.1, on the reverse strand, counting down.
ATGTGTTCCATTTCTCACCTACTGCTCGTTCGCCGTGATGTTCTTGCTGGCTTGCACGATTGTGAATATCGATAGGTAAAATAAGCAAGAAAAGGTTGAGAACCTTGCCTTTTTCACGGAATAACGAGAAAACAAAGGAAAATGCGAGAAAAACACTTGCGAGTAAGCTCAGTTATAGTGAGAGGTGCATGATGCAGTTTTTTCACAAGCATGGGAGTGAGGGGAGACGACTGAGGTAGACCAGGAGGGGAAGAGATGCAAAAAAAAAAAAAAGCGCCGTCTTTTCAATGTCTTCCCTTCTCTGTTGTTACCGTTTGTAAGATCTCACTCGCGAGAGTAGGCGGCGGAGGTGCAGATTTCAGGGAAGTGCAGACTACATTCGAGCGGCCCCGAGTAAAAAGCTTTTTCGTGTCCCATGCATTCCAAGCTCTCTCGGAACAATGAGTCCCTTGTCGTGATGCCAACAAATACCTCCGCCGCAAGCTCCGCCCCGAAGTCGAAGAGAAGCACGTGCGCCGTTGACTGCCATCCGCTACTCGCGACAACGCACATACTTCGAACCGCCTTTTTTTTTCAGCATGGTTGCTTTTACCTATCGTGCCATTCTCTCTCTCTCTCTCTCTCTCTCTCTCTCTCTCTCTCTCTCTCTCTCTCTCTCTCTCTCTCTCTCTCTCTCTCTCTCTCTCTCTCTCTCTCTCTCTCTCTCTCCCCTTCCCCCCACCCCCCCAAGTTCCTGTTCGCTTGCCTGTGAAGTGAATACTGCTCGGCACTGCACGCATAGCGTGTTTTAAGACAACGGTTAATTTTAGGCTATTCAGACACTGACATTCTGGTCTGTTGGTCAGGCTGGGCTGGGCTGGGCTGGGCTCATACAGTTTCATACTAATTTATACGGGAAGGAAATCTGGCGCCACTGTTATAGGCCAGCCGTGCTTCAGCCAGCGTTCCGTCTACTGGGCAGGCACGTTCCTCTTGCCCTTGGTATGGCTCATGAACAGGCAGGACAGTTGCTTGTGGCTGCAAAAATGCAACAATATTACTGTAGAAGATTAATGAAATTTGCTTTGTAATTATAAAGTTGAGGCTCCAAAAGGATTTCTTTGTCAGGTATTATTTAGAAGCTTCATGCGGGATGAACAAGCAAAAGATGTTAGCCTTTTTTGTGGATTTTGGTTTTCAGACAAGAAAGAAGCCTTGTGGGTAGCCAAGCCAAGTTGGAGAGGAACGCAGCTAGCTCCAATGGCGGCGCCCACGACGGCCCGCGATTGCAGCGCCAGATTTCCCTCTAGTATACATTAGTATAGAACTCTATGGCTGAGCTTGCTGCCTGGCTAAGTGCAAAAGTTAGCAGTGGATAGGCTCGGCTATGCCAGGATATACGTAGCTTGAGCTAAGGTTCAGCTGGTTATTCTTAGCTTTCCTGGTTTTCTAGGATTAGCTTGATTATCATACTTACTGATGCTTCAATGATGCACACACGGTATACGCATTATGTGACACGTATATTTATCAAGCGGCCCCGGCGCAGCGCAGCGTCACAATCGCCCCAGAGCTAAGCTGGTTCCACAGGCGCACACCGGTGTTGCAGCGACGCACGAGCCATCGCTTCCCCACCCGGCCACCCCTCGCATGATCATCAAATGGACCGGGCCGCCACGTGCGGAACTGAGGCCGGCGAAGACGCTGGGCACGTGGGGTGTGTTAGAGACGCCGGGCAGAGAGCAACGTTCTGTACGCAATATGACCTCACTGCTCCTCGCGCATGCGCAGCACGGCTCTCCAGGAGCCACGCGAACTGCTCAACCTCTGCCAGTGTAGCTCACGCTACAAAACTGGCCTCCGACCTCCGGCACCTACACCAACACAGCGGGCGTTGACCTGCAGTAGTACTGGTCCCCATGGAAGAAACACATTTAAATTAGACATAAAAGCATGTATTTTCCGCTAAATAGTAAATAGACAACCAAATCAGGAAATATAAGCCGCTACCTGGAAAAGGTGACAGAAAAGCCACCACCTTGTGATGTCATCAGCAGCGAAAAAAGAACTTAAGCGGCCAATCTTCTGTCCCCATCCTCACATTCACTCGAGCGTGTGGAAATTGATTGAGGGGACTTTCACAGTTTGTCTTTCTGAAAATCGTTACACGAGAAAAGAAATACATTTCTAATAACTCCCGAGTGGCGAATGTCAACTAGTGCATAAGCATCCTTTCTAGGAGCTCGCCTACGCACCTATTACGTATACTTTTGAGACCCTCAGCTCTAAACCCGAGAGCCTTCTATTAGAGAGTCTTTTATAAAAATATGGACCTTTTTATTATCGATAATATGCCTGAGGGCATTCAAATAACTAACCCACGTGGCCGATGTGTACTCCGCGTTCCACGTGTTCCACGTGCTCAGGCGTTCCACGTGTTCACACGTCTCCACAAACGCTCCACGCGTACCACGCGTTGCGGACAGGTGGGCAGATTGACTGAAGGGAGTGGCCCAAGTACGCTTTCGCATTGATAATTTTTCGAGCTTTCAGAAACCCGAAGCTTCCTTGGCCATGTGTTCTGCTCAACAGGCTTTGGCTAACAAGAAGTAACTGCACAGTGGAAACAAGCGTAGCTAACGTTTCTCCTCCTGCTCGGAAACCACAAGCTGGGGCGTCGGATGCTCGTCGACCCGTGTAGCATGAACAACCATCACGTATCATGCGTGATGATCAGCATAAGGCGAAGAGCAAGCGGCGGATTCGGGGTGGGCGTGTAGTGCGGGGAAACTGACAACAGGAGGACTATCCGGGTAACAGAATGGCTACCGAGAAGACGTGGATGGAAGTGAGGAAAAACAATTGACTCTGCGGAATACGGTAATAAAGAAATTGGGGGCAGAGACTGGATTCACACATTGCAGGATAGAAGCGATTCTGTAACCCTGATCTTCCACTAGATGTCCGTTCTCCGAATCCATTTGGTTTCCCTTTATTTAGACTAGAATGCTTCCCCCGAGTTCGCTGCCTAATTCAAAACTAAGGAAGACTGCAGGGCCCGTTAGTTCATTTCGAAAAAAAACTTAAATTAGTGGGAAAGGTCGTAGCACAAATAATGGAAAAGACACGGACGGCCCGGCCGGTTCGGCCCGCGCGACGTTTTGTGAGGGCTTGCGACCCATGCTGCCAGTGGCAAGAAACGCCGCCCACGTAACAGCCACGTAAACCGTGACAGGGGCCCAGTGCGAAGCGATGCTGTGGTTGTGTGAATGTGGGCATGAAGTCGGTTCTCAATTTCTGGTCACGGTTGGTGCATTTGTGTCGGCGGCAAAAGGGGAAAAATCCATGTACCCCACGTGTAATCGCCCGTAAAAATTCCAGTTAGTCGAAACTTACCAGGATTCCTGCGATAAACCTAACCTCAACTTCGCAGCCCCGTTATCGCAAATAGGCTAAAACCCCAACTTCTCGAGGTACGCGATGCGCCGCTGAACCACTGCGCCTTTATCGGGGTCGGAAAGAGGCAGCAGTTAATGGCGTTGTCGTTCCGCGCTGCACGCAGACCGCGTTCCGCCGCATTAATTACCGATGGCTACCGACGCAACGGATGAGGTCATTTATCCTCCACACCTTCCTTGCCACCTTTCTCTTTCTTTCAGCAGTGGCCGTGCCAACGAGGTCCGCCCGCGTTGCCCACAAATCCACGCTGAGCTGGCATCAACCAACGGACACGTGCATGCCATTCACATGCTCGTCCACTGTCCGCGTCGTTTGCTTGTAGGCATCGCTAGTTAAGTGTTGAAGCACCTTTCAGACGGCCCACTCTAGCGTCTTTATGTTAAAACTGTGCTCTAATAGAATCGACTGAGGGTATGCAACACATAAAAATAGTATCGGGCTATGCAAAGAAAAACGAATAAAGTCCGGCCTTGCGTTGTGCGAGTATACGGCATCTGACGGCGACAAAAACCACGAACCACGAAAGGTAAAGTCAAAATCTTATCGCAGTCTTCTTTGTATAACAAACCATAATATATTCACACTGATGAAATTGACAAAGCAATATTCTATGGTCCCTAAGCTATAGAAAAATGACAATTCACTATGGACACGAATAGGTTTCATTTGTTGAAGCGGGTCTAAAGGGGACCGCGTTCTTACAAGCAACTTGGAAAAGGCACATGGCTGAAATACAATTTCGGTCCGATCAAAATTATTTGCATGGTGATTATTATCTCCTTTTTTATGCATTTATAAGATTTCAGTTAGTAATTTTTGTCTCACCCAACGTGGAATAAACGCCACTAAAGAAAGTAATACCATTTGCAGAATGGATACCACACTCATTTTGCTTCCTATAACCACGAGGATCGTATCTGGGTACGGGATATACAACATTTTAAATCATTCGGCGCGGCTAAAACTGAACGGAAAGTGCTACAAACAGCCGCAGCTATAACAAAGTAAACAGATCATGCCAGCATGACTTTCAGAAGTAACCCTTTTTTTCGTAAGATACAGCTAGACAATCCGCCGAAATAACTCCAGTAAAAAAAAAAAAAAAAAAAACGTGTGCCAGACGGAGCGCAGCGACTGAAGAGAAACAGCTAACCAAGCGGACGCGTTGCCCTCGTCCCTAGCCGTTAATCTGATCGACGTGCGACCGATCGGGTAGCAGGGGCCACTCTGGCGTCGTAATTGCATCAGTGAAAGTGTCAAGGGAACCAGCTTAGCGCCGATGCTTTGCTGCCTGTCAGCAAAGCGCAGGGCGAGCGGCTGCCTGGCGGTGTGTTCACGATCGGTTGCGCTTATACGTGCGCGCATAACTGAACCCCACGCTTCAGGCTGGGAACGTGTATACAGACAAAGAGAAGACTTTATTTTCGTACAAGAAACCACGAACGAAGGATTCGCAGCCGGAGGGAAGCGCATGTGTGTTTGTATACTGTTTGCGCGAATCCCGGATACGCAACTTCCTCGACTCCTTCACGCAAAGACGCCCGACTCCGCACTCTGACCCATCTTTTCAGGCATGGTCGCTATCGGAACTTATTTATTAGGCACGCCTACCTCTTTTTTTTTCTTTTAAAGGGACCCTGCAACACTTTGGAGAAACGCATTCACTCTTTCATTCGCGTCTGGAAGCCCTGCGAAAGCTACATTTATAAACAGCACGCAGCGGCACTGCGTGATTTGCTCGTCGCACCAGATACGCCTTCCGTTTCGGTTTTGTTTTTGTGGCTTTATTTTTGAAGTTGCTATCGAAAAACGTTCATTGCTGCAACTGAAGCAAAATCGGCCAACAGCCGCTACATGACCTCAGTAACGTAATTCGGGCCGCCGAAGTACGCCAAGACCGGGAAAGAGAGAAACCTTTTGGGCGAGCTTTCAAATTATATGATGAGTATAGAGCAGTGATTTTTGGCTGGCGTACTTTGCGACCCCCTAATGTAAGAACTGGGTGTGTTGGGTTACTACGCTCTGCAAGCATTTCATATTTCAAGAAAAGTTGAAAAAAGTGTTGCAGGGTCCCTTTAATGCAGTTGCAAGCAACACCTCGTGTTGCCTGCTGTTTGCGTGAGTGCTGGATCAGCCGCGATCTGTTGTAAAACAACGTTTCGCCCTATTTTTATAGGCGCCGAAAGGTACACGACTTCTTTATTCCACCATGATCATATTCCTGCTCACTTCGGGCTGTGGTGCTCTGGTTGGGAGATCGTAGAAATCCGATTTTGGAACGTGAGGTAGCAGAAAGATATAAAGGCTATAATTACGAAAATCAGTTATACGCAAAACCCAACCTTTGCGTTCCCTTCGCCGGCATAGATTGCCGCGAAAAACTGTTTGCCGCCACGAGTGCTTGTCCCGGCGTTTACCTCATGCAATCCACTGTTCATTCCCATCACAGACGGTTCAGCTCGCCAAAGAAAGGCAACGCGCCTACAAAGGCCTCTTCCGTGACAATTATTTCGGTAATCGGTACACAATGCTGTTACTTTGCGCAAAGGCGCGCCATATATCAACAGACGACAGCAGAAAACAGCTTAATCAACAGAGAAAGCTGTTCATTTAAAGTTAGACGGTAACTAAACCCTTCTCACGGCGTTATGAGAGCAACAGCATTAGTGTACAATTTCGTAAAGGGCTTGCCAGGAATTTTGTGCACCGTCATGTTCCTCAGCACCGAGAGACGCATATAAATAAGAGTAGTACTAGTGGTTATAAGGCTTCAGCACATTCTGAAAGTGGGGTTTTTTGCTCGCACGAATGTCTTACAGACAAAGCACGCTTTACAGTGCATGGTTACCAGCGCGATATGGAAGACGAAGGACAAGAAACAACAGACGGGGCAAACTCCTGGTCCCGTCTGCTTTGATGTTATATGGACATTGAATTAAAAAATCGTTTGCCTAAATAAGCAATTTAGCAGACTGTCTTAAATACAAATATACCACTCGCAGCAGCAGCAGCAGTTGCTTATTCACACAGAAAATGCCACAAGCGCGAAGACAGGTATAGACGCACCCTACATATCCCCGCACGCAATTGCTACAGTCACTATAGAGAGTAAAACTGGATTAGTGAAACTTGTGGATGGGTTTTAAACACGACAGTTTTTGTTTGGGACGGGAACTTCACAAGCCCAAAAATTCTGGTCTGTCTGTCTGTCTGTCTGTCTGTCTGTCTGTCTGTCTGTCTGTCTGTCTGTCTGTCTGTCTGTCTGTCTGTCTGTCTGTCTGTCTGTCTGTCTGTCTGTCTGTCTGTCTGTCTGTCTGTCTGTCTGTCTGTCTGTCTGTCTGTCTGTTTGAGATCTGTCCCTCGATCCAGCCACCCCACCAAAGGCTAACAGAATTCTTAAACGCGAAGTTAATATACACAAAACTTTTCTAAGCCACTCAATCTGGTAACACACTTCCCACTTGTCAACATTTTTCAGCAAAAATAAAACATCCGGCATGCTTGAGGGAAGACACCAGAACTCAATCTGGTAACACACTTCCCACATTTCAACTTTTGCCAGCAGAAAGAAAACATAAGGCATGTTTGAGGAAAGACAACAGTTCAGAAATGTATTAGCAGTGTTTATTTGAATAGATACACGTGGGTGCTCGATTTTTGCAAGAGGAACAAAAAACACACGTTAAAAACAATGTTTACACCCAAAAACACAAAAAGCGCTCACCCCCGACCCTAACCTCATGGCGGCATACCAGGAAGTCTCGCAGATAAAAAAGTTTACAGCGGATGTCGCGCAAGCAGTGGAACACGATAAGATTGAAAGTACATCGGCAAACCTTTGCAGTGTTTACCCTGGTATGAGCGATACGGTAGGGGAAGAGAGTGACAGGTGGACGGGGGGTAGAAGAGAGCCCTTTACATGACCGCTGCTGTACCAAACTATCGCCTTTGGCCGACATTTCCAGCGAAGTGAGCGGACACGAGTTCAATTCTGTAAAACCTACCTATTCCCCGTTGTCGTAAACTTAGTTTCCTACATCTGTAATTAGCATGCTCAAGCCACTCCTGCAGGCCTGTGACACATGTCTCCGACAAATGGTTTCTAAATCGAACACCACAACGCATTCCCTAGGTTCATCTCGTGTTTGGTAGAGCCAAGGCTCAACGATGGTGCGAATAAGACCGACATTAAGCAGACCCGCGTTCGAATCCCAGAGCCGCTTACTTTTCTCTTTTTTTTTATTCTGGTAGCACCGTCACCCATTTTTCGGACCAGTCACGACGATGGCGGACGCTTGATTTTCTCTTACCAGAACATTATGCCATTCAAATTAAAATACCCACACCTATTTGCCTAACCCTAGCCAAATATGGCTATAAACAAACTCACAATAGAAACAAGCGGCGTAGGAATGCTACGCATTATTAGGCAACTTTCTGGACTTCTGCATATTGTTATATATGTACTACGAATAAAAACTGCGTAGGGCTGGTTTTAAAACATTTTATGTTGGAGTTGCAAAACAGCGGTAATTTTACCTTTCTCTCCGCATTCCGAAACTCTCCCGCATATTGTCGCAAAATGGGGACGCAGCTCTCGTCTTAAGGCGCGCAATTTAGAACAAGAATCACACCGTGCTAGCGACAGCCTGTGAGTACAAAGAATGTATTTGACCTGGGTGCATTAAACGTTTATTGCATACTTGATTAGGATTGACAGACGAAAGAGAGCACAGACACAGGCAGTTTAAACCTCCATCTAATATTAACTACCGTTCGTTTCGCGTTGGAATCACCGTTGTTCTCCTTCGGAATTCTCATTCCGATCATTGGTGCACATGGAATGCGGCTCACTTTATGCAAAATGAGAAAGCTAAACAGGCAATAACAACGAACCCTCTTCGCGTGATTGAGCATGTGCTTCGCATTCGTTGAGCAATCTCGGAAGAGCTCTCACTCCTTCCTGTATTCCATGCAGAGTAGTATGTCAGAAACCATGAACAAAGAAGGAGAGCAAAGCAGCCCCAGCCCTCATAGTTAAAAGCTGAACGATTTATTACGCGCACGTTCACGGACAGGCATACTAAAGGTTTTTATTTTGATCAGGTTATTCCTCGCTAACAGGATTCTAATGCTTCGGGAATCCCAAATCCACAAAAAGAGTCGCTCTTAGTGTTGTTCGCACTGCGGCGTACCTGGTTTTCCGTTTTTGTCAGTTGTTAGCTCATCAAATTGACTGCTGCTACGAGACGTGATATACCGTCAGGTAGGCAGGTTAACCGGTTGGCGCTGTACAACTTGGGGTTCATTTTAACAAGCACTGCACGCGAGCTCGCACAAGAACCCATACCCTGGCGAGAGTCTCCGGGAAATTGGGAAGAAAAGTTCGGTATGGCAAACCACCTACTATGGTTAATGCCCCGGTTGGGAAGCATATGTTACCAGGAAAGAGCGTTTATATTATCTTGTTTTTTTTATATATATCCGCGGGTGTGCATTCTTTGCCGCAGTGATTACCGTCTAACAAACAACAAACACGACACAGCCGTTCAAGCTTTTCACGTGCACATCCAGGTGGAACGTATCGTTTTTCTAGCCAGCAAGGGCCGATGACTGATGAGCGCATTCGGTAATCAAAACGCCCTCCTCTCGTGTGGTCTGACCGGAAGAAAAATCCAGTGGTAATGAAATAAAGAAGAAAGCGGAACGGAAGCTGAGCATTGGGGAAACAAGTAGGATGTGTGAGCTGAAAAACAACAAAAAACTCGTGAAAAAAACAGGTAGACAAGTTTGAAAGACGGTAACCCCGGCCTTCTAAAGAAAAAATACGGAACATCGCAGCGCGATACTAAAGCGATTGAAGCCGTCATCGGGAAAATATAAAAAAAGGAGAATACATTTCGCATGGCACAAAGCATGATATAAGATAGAACGTGTGGAAACTGCGAGATAGTATAATTACGGAATAAACGGATAGGATCACGTCATAGAAAGAGAGAACCCCCCCCCCTCCCCCCTTCCCGAAGATTTTCAATTTAAAGAAGGCAGGAGCCACGCAGCCTATTTTCGCCCAGAAAGATTTCGCTGCCAATGCGATATCCGCTCGAGTGCGTTCCTTTCACGGATTAGAGCTGCGCGGAAGCCTCCTCGAAGCATTAGCTCCCTCAGCCAAGTAATCTTCCTTTGCGCGCCTATTACTTCCCATTTCTTTCTCACTCGAAGGCCGCACTGACCGATATCAGGCTTATCTGTATACGTGCTCTATTTCAGTCCGGACCTCTCCCCGTGTTTTTCTCACCACCTGGTCCGCTTTTATTTGCGCCTCTCCTGGCCCCGAAGGCTTGTCGTTTTTCGCTTCTATTATATATATTACTCTCACTCTCTCGGTTTCTGCGGGTATGTTCTTTTACTCTTTTTACCCCACGTACCCTCGAAACCGGCGTTCTCGCGCTGATTGCCAAAACACTTAGAGTTAGCCGGTCACGTTCAGGAGGGAGCGGAATTATAACTGCAGCTCCTGGGGGCTCGAGACCCGATTGGAGTTCGAACAGCCTGGAAGAAGAGAAGCGAAAGGCAGAAAAGAACGTTGGTCGTGTATCATTTGTCTCTGTTATGATTGCTTTGGTTTGTAAACAAGGATGATAAACTGTGGAAAGCCTCCCTCCGGCGTTTCTCAACGATTTGTGATCTTCCAATCGTGGTTTTATTTTTTTTTCCTTCCAAATGTTTTAACCTTCGTTCTTGGAGATTCGTCCCTGTTAGGTGGACGAGAAAATAATTATTACCGCATAAAGAACCTTCTTCACCGGATGCATCACTCATCTCCGCAATAAAGAAGATTTCGTAACGTTGGGCTTCGTTAGCAGGAAATTTGTTTACGCCGTTGCCCGCTACACGACCTTAACTCGTTAGTAGCGCTCGGTTCGTTAGCGTGCCTTGGAGGGAAGCGAGTGTCTGGAAAGATGACTCATGAGGTCTGTAAAACCACGAATAGTTGCTGCTTGGAAATAAAAAATAATTGCTTGTTTTACTAGAGTTTCACAGATGCTATGGGCTAAGTAGCGCCACTTTCAGAAAATGGCAGCGTCCTGGTTCAGCAAGACGGAGCCCGAAATAGGCAGCTTTATTCACTGTCGCCAGATTCTCGTGTGCCACAGTCTGTCTGCCAAGTCTCTGCCTTGCAAAATATTAAAGCCGTTTCACTCACTCAATGTGAAAGCTGTCGGAAGTGCAGAGAAGTTATTCGCCCTATTCGGCTGCAGCGCCGTTATCCGCTCACTGCTGCCACCCAATGAATTTCAAATTTCCCGCCTTCGCAGAGCTCGCGCGCCCCCTGCTTGAAACTGCGCCAGTGGAAGCTCTGTTCTTTTTGTGCTTGCTTTAATTTCGTATGCTGGGGCTGTTTTGCGTCATTTCGAACGCGGCATGTTTTTCTTGCGTGGCTGGAGCCTTCCTGCGGCATTTCGAACGCCCCATTTTTTTCTTGCGTGGCTAGGGCCTTTCGGCGTCATTCCGAACGCGCCATTTTTTTTTTTCTTGCAGGGCCGCTTTTTTCGCTTGCTATCGTAAAAAACAACGCAACGCGCGTTCCTAACTAAATGAACGCCGGGGCTGCCGGTTATATACACAGATTTTGCCTGAACTGTACCTGCAGTTTTCTTTGCGCTAAACAACGGGGAGATGTATGACAAGCGCCAGCGGTTCACGAAGTTCGAACGGTTATGACTATTTAAACCGCGTGGTTTTCAAATCCTCAGCCTGACCCCCTGACGACGGTACATTAGGCTTTACTTGGGTCCGTTATCTCGCTGCTGCGCCGCCTGATTCCGGCAGTCGCATCGAACGTTAGCGAGCTGCGACGACAATGCGAGCCCATAAAGTGCTCTCCCCTTAAAACGGTAGCTCATTCTTGAATGCCATTTTTTCCCGTCTTCAGCCTGGCCAGAGACACAGCAGGACATCTTTGACATAAAACGGTCCTCAAGCGCATCAGTGTCTAATTTGTATCGTGAACTCACTTAAGGTAGACACTCGCAAAGAACACCCGGAATGGTCTCCGTAACCTGACACAATTCATGGGCAGGATCACTCGCATCGCAGCCGATATATATTGGTGCCGACGGGCAAAGTCTGCCTAGATCCACTGCGTGTAAAAGAGTAGCGAAGATTCGGTTAGTGCAAGGGGGTATGGAAACCTACAAGCGGATATTAGGGAAGCCTGTGTGCGCTTGCCTGTGCACGAGGACGCCGATGTTATACATTTTTATCAACTCTTCAATAGGTAAATTAACGATGATTTTTTACGACTACATAGGGTGTTCACTAAAGAGGTTTGTTTCCTCGTGAATGAACTGTGTGAGCTGTTTTAGAAAAAAATATTTAATACAGTTCCACTCAACGTGAAAGATGTCGGAAGTGCGAAGCATCTATTCGCCAGTGTTTCCCTTGTTTTATTCTTGTGAGTACCTTGTGTCTATGTGCTGTCTTCGTTGACACCGCTTGGCTTCTGCATCGCGTTGTCGCACAAACGAATCCGCCCTCCGGCGTCGCTGTCTTTCGCGAGCAAGAGTCCGCTTTCGCTAGATCCGAGCCAACTGTTGGGCGTCCATCGCAGGAAAGACTGGTTGTTCGCATGTTGCATTTATAGGCCTATCCTACCGAAGCCGCCTGTATGGACCGTTTTCAGCGCGGCGCCATGGGTGCCGCCATATTGGCAGGCCTGACGTCATTCGGCATGGCAGGCCATTTCAACGCGTTTCTCTCCGAGGCCTTCACTGGTGCCCGTGCGCATCGGCGAGCGCCAGCGCGGCTCGATGGGCGAATTCGGCAATTTTTAACACGAAAGTGTTTTATTGTGGGATTCACGAATATTTCGCTGGCGTCATATCCGTCACGGAAGTGACGCCAGTACAATGAAGCAAGCGGCCTGTAAAGTGTTCACCTTTGCACGCAGGGTCTTCTTGCAGGGAAGCAACCTTCAGCACTAAAGAGTACGTTAAACTTCGGGTTGTTTGTTTTTGGGGTTTTATATTTTACCACGAAAGTGTTTTATGCCGCGATACCCCAAGATTTCACTGACGTCATATCCGTCACAGAAATGACGCCAGTACACCTTTGCCTAAGCGACACGCTAGCAGGACGTCGCTCGCCAAGCACACCCACAAGACAGCCACCGACCCGCAAATCATGCTCAGCTGCACATTTCATTTTCGTGTTTCGGGATCAACCACAGTTTTTTAGTGTTGCTGTGGATTGGGGCTTCTTGTCCAACCAGGAAGGGTGTGCCAACGTTCAGATATTACTTAGTCAAAAAAATCTCATATAACGTTGTTTGAGCGCTGTTTTGATTGGCCTTCGTCGCCTAGTTTCCTGTTCACGCATTTCGTCCAAATAAAGATGTCTGAGGGCTTTAGTTTTTGTTTCTCATTTAACGCACTATCAAAATAAAAGCCTAAGGGCTGTAACATCGGGCAATAAAACTATTCTGCACGTATTAACGTTATAGCGCTTGTTTTGAAAGCTTTTCTTTCCGACCAACCCCAGCCTACGGGGGGGGGGCAAGACATCGGAGATGTTGTTTTCGTAAAAGGCTTACTTCTTACAGAAGTCCGACCTGCAGGATGTCCCGGTTTTCAGCGGTGCCAATTAGTTGGGTGAACGATTTTGAAGAAACGAGTGTCACAACCGTTCCCTACTATGTACTGAGGGATAATCTGTTTAAAACAGCCGCGCAGGAGATTGTGAGAAGTTTCTGTGCGATATCAGATCCTAAGAAGGCGGCGTCATGCAACTGGGCATTATCCAGCAAAAGGAGTCGAAATGATCCACGTCGGCACTGTGAATGTTCCTTGGGCATATTTTGTATTACAAGTGAACGCCATCTATTGTCACTTCAATACGCCGCCTAAAATATTTATTCAAACGGATCCTGCAACACTTTTTCCAACTTTTTTTTTGTTTTTTTCAAAATCTTATATGCTAGCAGAATATAGTCAATCAATACCTTAGATTTGGGGGTCGCAAAGTACCTCAGCCAAAACTTAAGAGTCTATCAGATAACATAGAAACTTGCTCGAAATATTTTTCTCTCTTTCCCGATCTTGGCGTCCTTCGACCGCTGTAATTACGTCATTACAGGGATGTTGGGGCTATGGGGTATACGGCAAGTGCGTTTCGCCATACGCCGTTTGGCCAGTTCGTAACCGGTGAACATTCTTCATAGGCCAGATCGACGAATCTGAAAGTTTGTCATACGTGCGAAAAAATAAAGTCCGCGTGCTTTCTATTTCTTTTTTTTCTTTTTCAGCGAAGTAAGTATGCCGCTTAACGACTCAGAAGAGGAAGCGAGGCAGGGAGGTGGTACAATAAGGAAAATATCTTGGAAGAGGGGCCACAAAATTACCCTGCACTCCCCTTAATTGATGCGGTCGCCTTGTGGGTCCTTTAATTCCACACGTGCGCGGAAAGACATAGTAACAGACGTTTTATCCTACACGCTAACCAGAAGGGATCGTGAGAATCACGTGGTTGCCGTTTAATATGTATTTTTTTGTTAATATCCGTGGCACTTCAGCAATGAATGCCAGTCAGAGTGGACCACAAGGGTAACGTGGTTAGAACCAGATGTTAACGACCCCAGGCAGAAAAGTGAGGCAGGGAGTTAGCAAAATGAAGAAATCATCTTGTAAGAGAGGACACGAAGAAGAACACTCGCCCCCCATCTAATTGTTGCGGCTGGCTTGTGCCCCATTGAGCGTTGCCTTGAGCCTCACACCAGAACAGAAAGATATGGCGCGAAACTTTTTAACAACAGTGCTACCCAGAAATGTTGAGAGCGTTAAGTCATTCTAGAGAGACTGTTCTCTTCTTTCCCTTTCGGCTTTACATCCGGCTCTCTCCAGCAGTGACTTCCAATGACAGGGGACAAGGATAGTAACGTTGTCCTCGCCTAAAATAATTTCTCACTTTTGCAAATTGTTTGCTGAATATTTCAGTTGGAATTGCGGTGGTAGTGGTGGGGATGATGTCGATTAACGGATGGATCGAGCATTGCGTAATATGCCGGCAATCGCTCCCCCAATCAACACCATCTTATTGTAAAAAGATGGGGTCGATAAATGTTTTCTTCCCGTGCAATCATAGCGATTCCGTTGTCATGGGTTAGGGGTTTATTACAAGTGTTGCGACTAACTATTCAATTAGAGAGTGTGGCAATTAGTTATAACTACAAACTTTATATGCAGCAACCATTACTCAGCATTTACAAGGGATAATGAGTGATGCCTTATCACCGCTTTGCAATTAAAAAGAAACACGGCAAACTCCGTTTTTTCGCCGCTGTGACGAACTTTCTTGAGTCTCAGACTAGCCTATGACGAACCGGCCTACGACAAAACGCAATGTTGCGAACGGGCCTACACACAGCGGCTACTGGTCGGCTTTCCTTCAGTTGCAGCAATGAGCGCATTCGAGAGCCACTTTAAAAAAATTACCCCCACCTCCCCTCGCGGAAACCCCTGTGTAGATGCGACGCATAGGGGGTTCCGTTGTTGTTTCCGTTAGGTTGATTCTCCCATCGCGTGAAACGTGCCGTAAACCCCCTGCCGCGGCTATGACGCAACGTGGCGCGGCTATGACGCAACACAATCCAACACAATCCACTTTAATCCAATCCAAATCCAAATCCAATCCAATCCAAGTCAAGTCAAGTCAAGTCAAGTCAAGTCAAGTCAAGCCAAGCCAAGCCAAGCCAAGCCAATCCAATCGAATCCAATCCAATGCCCCTCGCGAGAGAATGTTCGCTATCAGAGAGGAGAGGGGGTGAGCGGCGGAGAGGGAAGCTCACGCGGCGAGGAGAATGAGGGAGGGGTGTGGACGGACAACGACGCCGTATGGAGGGACAAGGCGAGTGAATGAGATGCAGTCGCACCTAAAGGAAAGCCACAAGAACGAAGCAGAAACGGACGACGAGCAAATCTGCTGCGACGAGCAAATCACGCCGTGCCGCTCCGTGCTGGTGATGACTATAGCTTTCGCAGTGCTTCCAGACTGTTTTTTTTTTATTCTGATAGCACACCCGATGGCATAAATGCTATGTTACAAGTATAGCTTAACTTCCGTTTCGCGAAGAAACGCAAGGAAGGAACGGTGGTGGTGCCCCCATATCCACCGATGAAGTTCAGATGGTCTGCCAGGGTGGAGGCCTGTGCCTCGAAGGTGTCGTGTTCTGACCGCTTCCAATGAAGGCCACGTGCTCAGCAAGAAGAGAAGAGTGAAAGCGTTTCTCGGAAGGGTTGCAGAGTCCTTTCAAACCTTCCGACCGGATCTTTCACAGCTTCCGGCTGTCAAATGAATGTTTCGTAGCCGCGTCAGCTCGTTTTATCGTATCCAACCGTAGATAAAGGGTATAGTACCTGCGAGACGAAGTGCAACGAGTTCGATAACAAGCAAGCGGGCGGAATTCGTAGTATGAACGTAAATGGGACAGCCCTGCTTCCCAAGGCGGTATACTGCATCGCAACTCGTTAGTGCGACACAACAATGGGACCGACATCTGCGTTTCCTCCTCGCGCTTTCTCCGCCCCATTGGCCCACTCCTGGTGTGACTCGAAAGTCGAAACACGTCGGACACCACGCACCGTGACATGGTTGGAAGGACGTCCGAATCGAAGGAAGAGGAGGCCTTGCGATCGCCACTTTCCTTCGCTGGCAAGTCAAGCCAACGGAGGCTGGTTCAGGTAGTCGTTTTGTGCAGGTACCAACTGGTACTATTTTAAAATCACTTTAAACCGAATGCAAAATGCGCGGGTTGCTTATAGTAGCAGAAAGTTGGCGCACCAAGTCAGGCTCGTTGGTAAACTCGATTGATTGATTGATTCTGGGGTTTAACGCGCCGAAGCAACGCAGGCGATGAGGCGCGCCGTAGTGGAGGGCTCCGGATTAATTTTGACCACCTGGGGATCTTTATCGTGCGCCAAAATCTCGTACACACGGGCGTTTTTGCTTTTCGCCTCCATCAGAAAAGCGGCCGCCGCGGCCGGGAATCGAACCCGCGACCTCGTGCTCAGCAGCGCAACGCCTTAGCCACTGAGCCACCGCGGCGGGTCACGAAGTGCAAAAGCTAACGAAACTGCTCCTCTCCTAAACGATAAACTACGTTATTTTTTTAATCGCAAAAAAAAAGTATTTACTTTTGTAAACTGTTAGATTTAGTTTACCTGATAGTGAAATGTTATTAACTGCACATGCCCCTGGTGAATGGGCATATAGCGGTAGACAGGTAACTTTTTTTCTGTTTTTAGTACACCAACTCGCATTTTTGCGATAACAGTTCGACCTTAACACCACAGAAACGGAACCGACAAGCTACAGCGCAATCACTGCAGGTCTCGAATTCACATCAAAGCTTAAGTTATAGCAAACAAAAAGCCGCTATTCGTATTATGCCGTTAAAAATGCACTAATAGGTCCACACGTTGAGCTACACTGATTTAAAAACGTGTCTTATCTGGCCCTAACATTGTTTACAGTTCAACAACAGTTCTACTACAATAGCTGATGGAGGCAAAAAGCGAAAACACCCGTGTTTTCGAAATTTCGGCGCCCGATAAAGGTCCTTAGGTGGTCAAAATTCATCCGGAGCCCTCCACTACGGCGCGCCTCATCACTTGCGTTGTGTCGGCGCTTTAAATCTTATAATCACCCAACCAATATACGACAATAGCAAACATGAAACCTGGCACACTGCTGGGATGGTATTTTTAAAGACGCTGTTTTCAAATTCCCTTGGACTGGCATAAAAACCTATGAACAGTAGTATCAAGGACGTGCACTTTAGAAGAACACTTCATTTTTTAAACTTTATATGCTCAGCTTTAAGGCTAACGCAGAAACAGTTAATAAGTGAGAACAGCTTTTTGGACACTTGGAAATTCTTGCAGTGCTGCGAGGTGTTTTGTGTATTTTCTGATGACGCGGGTAGGATTATCACCTCACCTCTGCCCGCGTGTTTTTTTTTTTTTGTTTTTTTTACTTTTACTTGTTCTATTCACGCTAAGCCTGGAATATTATACCGACGTCATAAAATGACATCCACCGTTACCCTCCCCATTTCGTTTTTTTTAATAATCCTGCGAGGTTATTTTTGTTATTTTTCAAGTTTTCTACAGGTACCGCGGAAACCAAAAGGCTGGGAAGGCGTTTCTGACATCGTCCGCATGATTTACAACAAATGAGGGACGGAAGATCTATGAATCTCGTCGCCATTCCGCAACAGCGCAATGCAAAACAGCTAGGAAAGTGCGCTTTCACGTTTGAACCAGAATACTCACGCAGTCTTCGGTTCCAGCACATGAGCCCGTTGCCTTCAATTTGTGTGTCCTGTCACCCACTCGACCAGCGCGCACATAGTCCTTCAGTAAATAAACTCAGTGCTGGCGTGCGTAGGAGCTCTTTCAGTCCTTACACGAGTTACAGTTATCTGTTGGGACGTAAACAACCCAAGCCGTGTTATATATAGCAGATTCGTTCGTACAAGATTGCTGCGTAAGACTGCTTTTAGGATACCCGGTATAGCCAGCTGCAAGTACAGAGCGGGGCGGTGGGGGGCACACTCCAAAGGACGCCTAGACTGCATGTTTCAAGGAGTATCGCCTCCCGCATGGGCCGCTTTGCTTTGTATATCCGAGAGACAGCGTCTGAAGGCTGACAGCTCTAGTGCTGCGCCCGCACAGGAAGTGCATCCATTTGGTTTCCTCCAGCGCAGGGTAGCGAATGCGGCCACGCAAATGGCATCCCAGTCTTTGTCAGGCTCTTAGGCGTGATATGCTAAGGTTGAAGTTGTAGTTTATCTTATCTTTCCGCATACAGGGCGAAATGACGGAAAGACCGGGGGTAAAGCAAAAGGCTGGAAGCTTAGAGAGGCTTTTCCCCCGACAGCAGTCTTGTACGGCTATGCATTTACATGAAGAACATATTAAGAAAAATTACACAGCACACATCTTCGCGTGCTGTCCATGTGGACGGCCCACGGGCTGCACTTATGTAGCAGCCATTTTCTGGCCCAAGGGCTAGCTTAAGTTTGATTGCACGACGTCGCACAAATGACGACAGGGTGTATAGGAAAAAAGAAACCTTTGTAGTATTTTTGTGCTGTACTTTATAGCAGCAGAAACACATTTCCGGTTAATAAAAATTTGGCGGCATGCTATTCATGACAATGATAGATACCACGATGAATTACGTAAGCGATAATCTAGTTATAATTACGAAGACTCTCCGCGGATGCATGGTACAAGTAAGCAAACAAAAAATAGTAATTTCGCCCAAAAGTGAAGCATCTGGAAAAAAAGACAAGTTCGGGCATGCTATTTACATACACATTCTGAAACATTACGGCAATTTTACGTCATTTTTTATAAGTAGTTTTTTGTATTTCTTCTGTGATCTTATATTACTAAGGTCCATGAGGTGGCCCACTTTATTTAGAAGGGTGGGAACTCTGTAGCTTACGTGTTGCTTGCCATAGTTAGTTCTAATGAGTGGTCTCTTTACTTGCGGTTTACGGAAAGTATGATGCGGACTTAGGGCACAAGTGTCGCTAACGTATAATTTGTTGCAACTTATGTAATGTAATAATTTTAGATAGTAAATTTGGGTTGCTCGCAATATATCATGTTTTTTAAACAGTGGGCTTGTATGGAAAAGTCGAGGTGGGCCTGTATATCCTTCGAATAGTCTTAAAATCTTTTTCTGGGGTATAGTTAGTATGTTGTAGTTTCTACGGGTCGTGGTTCCCCATACTACCATGCAGTAACTTAACTTAGAAAAGAACAGCGTGTAATGCAGAACTTTCTTTAACCATAAAAGAATAAGTCGTGACGATTTGTATAAGCAAGCAATCTATTTGCCAAGTTGTATAGGCAACCAATGGATTTGCGACGTCTTGCGTACGAGACGTCGCACAAATGGCAACAGGGTATATAAGAAAAAATAAACCTTTGTAGTATTTTTGTACAGTACTTTATAGCAGCAGAAAGCACATTTCCGCTCAATAAAAATTCGGCGCCATGCTCTTCATGACAATGATCAATACCACAATGAATTACGTAAGAGATAATCTAGTTATAATTCCAAAGAATCTTCGCGTGTGGTTCTCTTCTTTGTGACAGGTTGAAGCTTCCGGATAATTTTCACGATGGAACCATGGTAAAAAACCACTTCAAGAAAAATACCGCTTAAAGAGAGCGGCAACACCAGGGGTGTTTTTTTCCTGGCATTTTCAACAAAACCAAACTTATGTTTGTTTCAACAAAACAAAATTTCGTTAACCAAAACTGCTGCCAAGAGGAACAGATTTCTCCTTGTTCTTTTATGCTCTGTTTTCATGAGATCCCACTGCAATTATATTTTCGTTGTGGCGCTGTCTTTTGAACGTCCACGTCAAAATCCGTCCACCTGTTGCCATGAGGGCACCTGAGAAAATGCGGAATCATTAGCGTACTATTTTCAGACGGGTCCTCTCACTATCATGTTTGTTTTCGCGCGCTCTCTCGTTATCGCCATCAACATCTTTTTCTCTCTTACATACTTCTTAAAAAGTGTGGCCTATACACCATGGCCGGCATGCGCGACTGAAAAACCTGGCCGCCTCGACGCACCTTCACGTGCGTCATCCCCTGGTTCGCTTGGAACACTCTTTCTATTCTCTTGAGCAGCCACTAAACAAGCCTCGCTATTCGGCCTCAGCGACCTAGGGGCACAGTCGTGGGTTTTCACGCAAGCGGACCGGGTTCAGCCCTAGTACCGGCCTCAAATATATTTCATCATACAAATTTTCTAAAAGAAGGCGAATAATCAACATAAGAGAAATGGGCTGGTTAGGAGAGCGGGTAGTTATCTTAAACACCGCAGCGGCATCCCACAAGCTTCATCACCGACTGCGGATGGGAGTAACTAAAAGTCAAGCTGCATCGCGTTCACATCAAGGTGTGCCGGGTGCCCTTTTGGGAGAGGGAGATCCTCTCTAGGAACACTCGTATTTGGGCAAGCACGGCGCCTGGCCTCATTTTGCATCCCCTGAACGGCAGCGTCAGCCTTTCGCGTGCTGTCCATGCGGACGGCCCACGGGCTGAACTTGTTTAGCAGCCATTTTCTGGCCGAAGCGCTATTTTAAGTTGGACTGCGCGCGTTACGCAACCTTCGGGCGTTTCTCGGGGCTTCTGCGGGCCGTAAATTGGCCCGAAAGCAGCGCCGCATGTTTGCAAAACAACGCGTGTGTTCTTGGCGCGTACCATTATAAAATCGATAGATCCTGTTGACGTTTCCCCAGAAACAACTCTCGCGGGCGGGTAGAGGCCCACTAGGGCAGTTGTTTACTGTGAGGCTAATCTAACGCTTTTAATTCCCTTGTATTGCGCTGTCATCAAGAGTACAGGGTCATGTTTTGTACTGGGTGAGCACGAGACGCGTAGTGTTTTCGATTAATTAGGCTGAATACGGAGATAATATACTGTGGCTATTACGGACGTAGGCTGTGTCTCCTTGCTGAAGTATTTGGGGATTTAACTTAAGTGTCCATCATGCAAAACGCGCTCTTTCGCTCAGCAAAGCCGCAAATTTTCAGTTTTCTCGCTCTGCGGCCTGTTCAACTAAAGTTGAAGAGGCTTATGTTTGTAAGCCTGTTGCTTTCAAATTATGTAATTGATGTCTACATGCGCACGCTACCTTCGCGAACTGTGGCGTTTTTTTTTTTTTTTTTTGCAATAAATTGCCTCGGTGTGCAGACGATATTGTTTGTGTCTCGCTTTGTTAATCCTATTCCAACTCACGGAAACCATTAGCATTGCAAAAGACCGTGTCCCATAAGAGTAGTTTTGAGCACGAGAGATATACAGGCAAGAAAATTTCCCAGCTACTGACATTGTGACATTGTCCCCACATGTCAGCTTCGGTTGGGGCAGTGGAAGGTGTGGACCAATTTAAAGTACAGGACACGTACTTAACTGAAGACGTTGGCGCAGTTTTTTTAAACAAAATGCGCATTCGATTCACCATCGAGAGTGGTTCTAGTTTATCAAAAACGGCTGGCTCTTAGTAACACCTCGCGCTGTGAAACGCTTCAAAAGGCACGTGGTCTATACGAGCCGCTTCATTGTCACGGACGTCGACTCCAGACGCCAGCCTTCTCGCTCAGTTGGCCATTTATTGGTTTCGCAATAGCAGTGACATAAAAGTACAACTGCCTAGCGCAAAAATTTCCGATACCTGCCGAGGTTTTACAGTTGCTAACGCGTATACAGGGAGCGACAAGTTGCAGGTTTGATTCCTGTCCGCATATAATATTGTATTTTAGTTTGGACTTATAGTGGTGTGCATAACATTTCGGTGGACGTAAAGACTACCAGGCAGTCTAAACTTCTACTACCTTTTACCATAGAAGTGGGCCACCTTCTTCTATGGTTCAAGCCACAGCCCTGTTCGGACTTCTTCACGTCTAATGGGAGATCGAATGTGGAAGAAATTCGTTGAAATCTTCTTAACTCTTGCGACAATCACTTTTTAAAAGCGGTTAAATGTTCTTTTGCGGTCAACTTCATTACGTTGGTGTGCGAGGGTTCATACTTCCGTCTGCCCAAGCCCACGCACTTAAGCTTTGCTTCGTTGTTTTCCCGCTGGAGCGTATGTGTATGTGTGTGGGGCGGAAGGAAAAGGCCAAATGGCAAGCCCTCTTTTCCTCCTTCTTCCGCTCCCTTTGAGCATAATGCCGCTCCCTCAATCCCCCGTTCCTCATCCGCGACGTTCTCCACAATGCATGCGAACGACATTAAATTCGAGCAACTTCGCGCACTCTGAGTGCAGCCAGCTTTAATGCCAAGGGCCCTTAGGGTAAACCACGCCCTGTTTGGAAGGCCTGTCTATTTGGCGTTCTGGCCTTCTCCCACAATTGCGTTCGGGGCACTGCCGTTAACGTACTATGCGTCCCACATACACCCACACTCAGATGCATACACACACGCACACGCACAGAGATAGAGCGAGAATAGAGGATTTGTTTTTCAGTAAGGATTCATGAACCCTTATCGGTGGTTGCCAGTGAGGGGTTAAAGAGTATTTCTGCCCAGCCATAGAGTGCCTCGACTTTAAAAACAATCGTCTGAAGCGAATTCTGCGTGTACTTTTTAGTTTTTAGCCGCCCCCACTGACCGTCATTTTGAGCACATTCTCCTTTGGCGTACGATGCCTGTGTCTACTACCGAATCTCTCAAACTTGGCAGGGCATTGTTTCCTTCTGTTGCGCCCCGCTCCAGTCATGCGCAGCCCGTTTTACGCGTGACTGTGCCGGTCGATTTCACTGCGCGCCTTAACGGCGTCGCAAGCAGCAAAAACATACACGCGCAGAGCAGATCCCTTCGGATATATCTTTCTCGTTTTCTTTTTTTTTTTCTCTTCGTACTCGCTTTGTGGCTTCCTTCCTTCCTGCCGTATTTCAGCGGGATAATTTAAACGCGGATGGGTCGGACGCAGCTCATGCGCGCACATTCTGTCGCTCTTTCTCTTCTGTCCGTGCGTTGACCGCGGTTTCTGCACGCCCCCTCGTCCCACCACTCATGCAAACCTATTACGCGCCCGAGCGCGTCCGGAGGGCTTGACCTGGGGATATATATGTGGGATATATGTACGAGTGCGCGTTATGAGCAAAGCGCGGCAAGAGAAGTGATAGACGGGCCATTCAATGGACTTTCGGACACTCGCGAGACCGCAGAATTGCGCGCTCCTCGGCCCCGCATTTCCATTTGACCGGCGCTGGGAAGGCCGGCTCTGGGCCCTGGCTTCTTCTTGTTTTTTCGAGGTTTCTCTTAGTGGCCTTTCACGGCCACTTGCTTTATGCTGGAAGTGTGCGCTGACCTTTGTCAGCCGCTTCAACATCTCTTCGTTGGGTCCTGTATTTTTTTATGTTGCTTGAGGTTTCAAAACGTACATGGGCGTGTAATGGCCTAAGTTTCCCATGCATCATGCCCGCATTCTGCATATATACATGCATGCATACAAACATCAATACATCCATACATGCAAACGCACATACATACACTCCCAAGCGTTACTCCGTTTTTTAAAGGACGCAGGCTTGTCTGAACGATTGTAGAGACACTGCGTACCATTGTTCATTGGCCATTTGGTTAGTTTACCTGTTCAGTGTAGACTTTATTATCGCCAATTGTTTTGTTTTTGTGGTTACCTTTAATTTTTCTTTTCTTGCTCCACAAGCTCTATTCCCTGTCTCTTTAATACCCTTTTTTCTCTTTAAATACCTTCTTTCTCACCTCCCATGCGTAGGGTAGCCAACCCGACTGTAACCTGGTTAACATCCCTGCCTTTCATGCACTGTATTATCCTTCCTTCCTTCCTTCCTTTCATACATACACACAAACGCACAATTCTTTATAAGCCTACATGGGTCACACAGCTATTAAGGTGTTGATTCAACTAATTTATTTATTTCAAGCTCAGCATCCTGTAATTGTCCCACGCGATGAGTGGGCCATTTGCTTGATCGATATAAGTGACGACGTAACTCAATATAGTTATCCACCAATAAAGATTCGTTAGTTGGTCTCCTGTAGTGGAAGAGCTCTGAGTTTTCTTTCTTAATATCTGGCTTAAAGACAAAACTTGTGTTTTGTCCTGCTGGTCTCTTTAGTAATCCCTGTATTAGACCATCACGGGCCAGCGCAAACCACATGACAGACGTAAAGTTTGCATAGGACGTTCCTGGCTAGACATAGACGCCCATTAAGGCGGCATGTTTCAAAATTTGCTCCCTGGGGAATACAATTTCCACAATATTTCTGTGGCCTCTAAACGTGTAGCATTGTTTTTCCACTCGAGATTACTCATTCCAAATTCCAAAAAAGCATAATCCACCCTAGTTATATCCATAGGGCCAGGCTCGTAATAGTGCACAAGACGAGAAGCGTCAACGCGCGGTAGAAAAGGTTGTCAGAGCACTGTAACGAAGCGCACACACCACACGCGTTGTTTTCGCGTTAATAATTGTTCATTGTGTTTTTGTTGCATTCGCCTGTTTAAGTGGCGTGCACAGTTTATTCTTGTAAAACATACATGGGCCAAGCCAAAAAAAAAGTGCCTGTATATTGTCACGAAGCCAAGGATGACGCAGTTGTCTTGAAGGAAAAACAAGTTTATTGGAGCGAACTTGTGCTCCCCTAACAACTCCAAGAATACAGAGGCAGCGCAGCAGCAGTCAACAAAGTGACGTGCGCAGGCGAGCGGCGGTGAATCGAATACCGCGGCGTCTGCTGTACGTGCATTTATCTCTCGGCGCGAATCGTTCCCGAACCGTCGAATTGCATCCAAAACACTGTAGATGAAGGCAGATTATTCTAGGCTGGGGAAGTTAGTTCGAAAAACTCTCGCTATCAAAGGAGATAAAACATGTGGCGTAAAGAATGGAACAAGCGCTTCACTTGGCACAGGGATAACACAGATAACACAGCCCGGCGCAGCCTGTCGGCAAAACAAAACACAAAAAAACATACCCAACGCATGGTTCGCGGCAATATTGTAAACACAAATGTACATCATCATTCATGATTGGTTCATCACTATTTTGTTCATCTTGTTCATCACACTTTTACGCATCAGTATCGAAACAAAAACTGGCCAACAGAAGCGGCTATTCGACGATTAAGTCAGATGTCTCAAACTGCGGAAGGCTGTGCTAGCACTTGCTGGAGGTAGGTTTTTACAAATTTGATCGTGTCTAAATTTCGAGCATAGCGACGATTGAACTTGTGGGCGAAGTTGCTAGCAAGAAGTTTCGTTCGGATCGGTGGTTACCGAGTTGGATGAAAAATGGGTGCTCCTGTAGCGCAATTTCTGCCCTTTAACAAAACAGTAACCAGGTAGTGGTAAAATATTTATTCATAGAAACAGGGAACAAGCGCCCTGGGTGGGGCGGGGGGAAATGAAAGGTGCAGGGGAAGGTAAAACCCCTCAGACATTCACAAGTTCACGTAAAAGGGCCGTTGTTCATGTTCAAGTTCACCCAGCACTGGTAAGTTTCACATGGCTTCCCGCAGAGTATAGCTGCAGCAAGCATGAGGGAAGTCGGTTCAGAGCATGATTACAGATAAGCAGGCACTAGAGTTTAGCCCCTCCATATTCGAAATGAGCCGGAAATTAAACAAGAGTTGTTAGCAAAACGTTGCACCAAAAGCATACGTGCGAACTTTCCTCGATATGTGTACATCCCCACCGGCTATAGCAGAGGATGAGTCCTGCTGTTTATGGGCGTAATCATGCAGCGTATTTTAAGCTCGTAAAACTGGCGAGTAGGATGACGAGGAGCAGAATCATTGCAGAGGAGGATTGGACGCGCAAAATACTAACTACTGCGGTGAACTCCGCGCTCAGAGGAAATAGAAAACTGGGCTAGAAACGACCGCGAAGTCGGCAGATGAGAAGCCATCGCAAACCAGCTAAGTAGAGCTTCCACCATTGCAATTTCTCGGCACAGGCTCGGTAACGTTGGCCGCGTATGAGCAGAGGGTAACTAAAAGAGGTGACATAATGTCTACCGCCACGACGAGGAAGCGAAAAACGAAACACGCGCGCCCAAAAACACGGCCCGCAGCCACCGTGCATCTGCTCATAATGTTGATGTCCATTCCCGCAAATGAACGGCTTAATGATTTAGGCGCAGCGCGTGTTTTTCCACCCGCCTCTCTCGAGCTTCATTTTGCCTAACGGCCTCTCCCAGAGGACTCATTCCGAGGCGTCGCTGTAAAAAATGCAGCTGCCCACCGCACGCTTTCCCTTTTTGGTTTGCCGGGCGTGACCTCCTTTTCCTCCTCCTCGTTGTTGTTTTTTCGTGACACGAGCCCCTCCTCGTATTTTTGGCTAACCATCCAGGTAGGATAGCCATTAATTGGTCCCCTGTACAACAACAGCAGCGGTTTTCGCTGTGCTTGCCCGGAGCCGTCACGCACACTTTTCAGCCCTGTTCGTTGAGTATACGCATGAATATCTGCGAATACATAAAAAATTAACGGCGAGCTCACGGACATAAACACGTATACACAAATTCTAATGTTCACCAAAATGAACACCAGGTGAGGACACGGAAATTTATTCCGTAATAGCTCTAATGCAGATGGCGTAAAGAATCAACTTTAAGAAAAAAACAACTACTAGCCTCAGAGGTCGCGGGTTCGATTCCCGGCCGCGGCGGCCGCTTTTCTGATGGAGGCGAAAAGCAAAAACGCCCGTGTGTACGAGATTTCGGCGCACGTTAAAGATCCCCAGGTGGTCAAAATTAATCCGGAGCCCTCCACTACGGCGCGCCTCATCGCCTGCGTTGCGTCGGCACGTTAAACCCTACAATCAAATCAACTACTAGCCTCAGCCTAGGTTTCCGAAAGCCGGCATGTCTTTATTTAGTGGGCTGCTCTTCAACTCTGATAAAGGCGGGTCAACGCATCGAAGCGTTGGGGCAAGGCGGAAGCTACTATCACTTTATCTATGCACACATGATGTGCAATCGTCGTCTCTCATGAAATAGGTTGAACGAAGTCATTATGCACCCGGAATGAACCAAAATGTTTCGCTCCCGTGCCCGAACTCATAATTTAATGCGAAAGCATTGCTAATGATGTTGCTCGTAAATCTGGCGTCCATGGCACACAAAATGGCTGACTGCTCAAGGGATAAAAAACGGGTCAAGAAATGCTCGACATGATAAAGCATTTCTCAACGAGCCACCGATACGCAGACTGAATGATAAATTTGAAGGCAAGCGCGATTTGAACCACGGTTCTGCTGAATAGAAAAAAACAGCACCCCCCCCCCCTCCCCCCAAACGACACAGATCGACAATTCTGACTGAATGAAGGAGAACCTGGCGAAAGGGTTGTGGCATTCGAGTCAGAAAGGAGGGTTATAGCCTTTTACTCGGCGCTACAGCAGAAATTTGAGCACGGTAGTTACGCAAGCAGCAACTATAGCAAAGCATGTTCCCGCTAATAGCGTGTATGTAGGGCTAGCAATGGCGACTGTCAAAGCCTCTCGGTTATGGTAACCGAAATGGGAGGGAGGCTGCTCAAAAGGGGAAAGGCTGAGGATGGTGACAAATGCATGGCGCATGATCACCACTGGACCACGGCATCCCCGTGAATAGAATGGATACGCTGCCTGCCATGCGACGCTTGTTCTACAAGTTTTATCCGTACAGTATATGCGGCGGTGGACTCTGAACGGTCTGCATAAACAGCCGCTGTGAAACATGGCGGCACCCACAATACTGGCATATACGTTCCACAATTCAACACTAATGCTTTACGTAGTCACTTCATCACAGGGACGGCTTAGGCGTCTATACAATATTTAGGTTGCATGACTCGTAAATCGTTTGCGTGGAGAGAGCCAAACTCAAAAGAGTTGCCCTTGAATTCTGTCTGAGATCACGCTAGCAATAATTACTCTTGTATGCCTCCACTATTGGATGACTACAGGAGTAATTTAGCAAAGTAGCAAACGGCGTCTGCGTTGCGGTTGGGCGGTCCTCTTTGTCACAGCAGCAAAAAGAAAGCA
This sequence comes from Haemaphysalis longicornis, assembly GCF_048455015.1. Taxonomy (NCBI): domain Eukaryota; kingdom Metazoa; phylum Arthropoda; class Arachnida; order Ixodida; family Ixodidae; genus Haemaphysalis; species Haemaphysalis longicornis. The sequence goes on along the minus strand of NW_027526335.1, from coordinate 11,417,026 downwards.
AAAACGACGCAAAGGGAAAAGGTTCATAACGACGGTAATGAGTGCACAAGAAGAGAGAGAGAAGGCGGACAAAGTTCCTCTTGCCGGCGCTGACTCTGCTGTGACGGAATTTAAAGCCTTTACGTCAGCCGCAGTTGTGTAGCGTGGTCGCCCACAGAAGCAAGTCTCATAAGAAGACGCAAGAGAACACAAAATCTAAAGAAAGGCAGAGCATTGTCTACTAACGCATGCGTAGCATTCTTATGCCGCTTGTCTCGAGTGTGAGTTTTTTACAGCCCAACATGTCTGTGTTTATCTAAAGAAGTCGGATTTTAATGTTCTCTTGAAGTTTTCTTTTGTTTCTTTTCGCCAATGATGTAAGTTTATACCATTATAAGTGTAGAGAGCCTTTACTTCGCTAATTATGCTTTTCTTTGACGATGCAGGATGTACTGTAAAGTTGGTCGGTTCACGCTATTTTTCGTTATTCGTGTTTCCAGCGTTCCTTCGCGGAATTTTTGTGTTTATTCTTCGGTTTTAGGGGGAGATGAGTAAGATGCATATTGTTGATTTTGTCAGATTATTTTTGCCGAAATTCTTTTTTTTTTCTGCGCAAGAGAAGACAAAAACGCTGTCCGGCCAGCAAAAGGGCAGGTGCTTGCAGCACTCAAAAACCGGCACCAACCGACACCAGCGTGGCACCATTACGACGCAGAGATTGCGGGCCATACAAATACAGTTCCTATTATGAAGACACTGTAGCAACTTAAGACAACGTCACCGCGACGGACCTATACCATTAGACATCAAAAAACGAGTGGCTCGAAATAAAACGTAATATTCCTTAAGTGTGCCTCTGAGTGTTTTTTTTTTACCTGAATATGAGGTATGAGCGGATTCTGGCGCTGCGTCGTGCCACCTGCCCATTGTAACTGCACGTCTTATAATTATTTTCTTCATATAATCAAGGCTGTGCTTGCTGTCAAGGGCTATGTTGCCCTTCTTTGGGGAGGCGGGCGTCGCCAATCTGGTTTCTCAATCAGCTCTTTGCCTAGGGTCCTTTTCTCTCTTCGAGAAATAAAGCCCATATTGAGTGAAGTTGAATAAACGGGTTTCCATACTATGGCATTGTAGTTACGAAGCAGGAATAATTTAACTTACGAAAGCCCATGTGTCTTTGAAACTCCTCCCTATTTATAATATAAAGCGTGGAAGCCTTATAAAATTAACCCAGGAAGCCAATTATGTATCAAGAGAGTTATCCGGCCTCTTGAAATTGCATTTCGCCTGTGTTCCGCCCTTAATAAAACTATCTAGTCCGGACTGACAAGGCCGGGGAAGAATAGAAGACGTGCGCCAGAGAGCACTACAAATTCAAAAGACTTCAACGGACTAAGCGTTAACTTATAACGCGAAAAATGACAAAGCAATGAATATTTTAACAAAATGGGATTTTATAAAGCGAGATACCAACTAGAATAGAAGATCTTGACACCTGAGAAAGAGAATCGACCATTAAACACCTCCTTTCTCAGCACGCCATCTTTTCAAACAGCCCAGACCGTCTCTCTTTTAAGTAACATCTGTAAGCAGCAGAGGAGTATTGCAAGGAAGAGGGGGTGGGGGCAATGAGGGTTCACGAGGCTCCAGCTCCCTAGCCTCCCTAGTTACAATATGGACGGACAGAACAAAAAATGCCTGGCCATCTTCACTAACGTGAAACCTGGGGAGGGCCGTAGCAGGCAGTGTATAAGTGTATTCTTGGCACCTTGGTGTTTTCGTCAACGAAAATGAAACCTTTAGTGGGGCGGGGGTATAGGTATACAGCTTTTCTGTAAAAGTCTTGTGTCTTTGAAGCACGGAGCGTTCTAGCGCTAGGCGTAACGAGTGTCCTGGTGTTTTGGTACCGTGACTACATGAGATGACAGTATACAACGACATGAGACGCCGACAGCCTGAGCCCCTAAAATTCAGCAGACACTACAAAATTGATCCCTCCTGCACTTTCCTAATGTCGTATGCCCTTACGAAGCGGAGGAAGCAGTTGTTCATCACTTTCTCCTCAACGTCGCTTTCGCCGACCAGTACACCTGCACAAGATACGTCGAGTTGCTTCCCCTGAATGCCCCGCTCGCAGTGTTCGCGGGGACACTGAGCACGTGCTTTGTGGGTGCACCCATTTTGGAAGCCGACGGCTAAGCGTAAAGACGACTTTAAAACTACGTGCTGATACACGCCTGAAAGTCGGCGACGTCATCGGTCCATGGCACTTGACTGCCGTAGAGACACGGGTTACAACTCCCACGGTGTCTTTTCTCTGGGACGGCGGCTTGGACAAAATTATGTGAAAGTTCCCTTTAACCATACTCCCGTGCGTGTGTTTTGTGAGCGTTCCCGAGCCTTTTTCGTGCGTGTTCCTGCGTTTGTTAGTGCCTGTGCGAATTTGCGCTCTCACGTGTTTCCCCTCCTTTCATTCTTTTCTTTTCCCTATGAAGTATAAAGCCAAGCTCGCTGCCAGGCTGACTTCTCTGTATCCCTAAAGGTATCCCGCATCGTCCTCCTCTTTCCAGAACATCTGCTAAACTGAACATTTCATTTTTATTGTCTCCTCGTTGCGCCACTTTTACTTGCAAACGCTACGAAAAAATGTGATTGATTCTTCTGTCAAAGGAATCGGTAAAACACGAAAGTGAAATGTGCAGCGAAATCTGCAGCTGAGCATGATTTTCGGGTCGGCGGCTGTCTCGTGGGTGTGCTTGGCGAGCGACGTCCTTCTGGCGGGTCGCTTCGGCAAAGGTGTTCTGGCGTCATTTCTGTGACGGATATGACCTCAGCAAAATCTTGGTGTATACCGGCATAAAACACTTTCGTGTTAAAATATAAAACCCGAAAACGAACAATCCAAAGTATAACGTACTCGTTATTTTTAAAGGTTGCTTCCCCGCAAAAAAGACCCTGTGTGCAGGGGTGCACCCTTTGCAGGCCGCTTGCTTCGTTGCACTGGCGTAACTTCCGTGACGGATATGACGTAAGTGAAATCTTCGTGAATCCCGGAATAAAACACTTTCGGGTTAAAAAATTACCACACCTGATATAACCATTTTTTAGTCTAGCAGGGTCAATATACGCTCGTTGTTCTGTACTTCACACTTTTCTCTGTGGTATCGGAGGAGGGCGGTAGAGAAGCGGCCTTTCTAAAGCGGGAAATGCCAGACAGCCTACTCGGAGTACATGAGTGTGCGCACGGCTCCGTGCGCCGCTCTATAAAGAGCCGCCTATTTCGAACTCGATGCATGGACTGCACCCACCCACGCTGCCATCGTTTCTGAGGGCAGCGTTCCTGGCCCGTTGGTCATAGCTGGCCGCTTGATTGGCTGGCCACCATTTTACGGTTTTGCAGAGCCAGTCAGAAGGTGCGCAAGCAAGCGAGCTGCGCTGCGCGAGTGGCCGGAGAAGTTATTATTCTTTGCGTGCGCGAATGGTCCGCTTGCCGGGCCGAGTACAGAAAGTGATCCTCCCGAGCTAGTCCTCCCACTCGGTGTTGCGCGGTTGTCTCAACTGGGCCCGACCGTGGGGGGCAATCTGCCTCTACTTTTACGACCACACGAAATTGCAGAAGGCAGGACAAGAAATGTGTTGCCAGCTCGGCCGTATAAAACCTCTCCCATTCGCCCACAGCCGCCGACGCTCGACAGCGCTCACTGAGCCGTCTCAATGTCCCTGGATGTGAGCTACTCAGAGACGCTGAGTGGCGATACGCTGGCATCGCTTTACTTTATTGCTGCGCGGCACCTCTTGTCGTCATCACAGCCGTAGTAAGTTCTGTTAAGTGCTCCCAGTTTCTGCGGGCAAGGCTCGCGAGAAACGGCCGCTGCCAACACTCTTTCGGAAAGCTTTTTGTTGTTGACGTTCCTGCAAAACACAGCTACGGCTTTACGATTCCGACTGGAAAACATGACGCATCCTTGCTCTTTTATAGGTCAGTTTAGGAGAACTTACGACCGTCATAAGTGTCGAGCAGCAGATATGTGCATAACTTTTGTTAAGTGTGAATTAATATATGGAATAAATGTTTCAATGGGTAACTACAGGACTGTTCCAACATGGACTGTTTAAACTGGCATTTTGTAGAAGAGACATTAGTCTGTCCGCATATACAGTAACTTGCTCCTCGATAGATTTATAGGAGTTGCAGGTTGTAAATAAAGTAGGAACATAAAAAAGACAAACATAAAAATATGGAGCAGAGTTGTTGTGGGTGAAGTCACCATTTAGCACCAAGCAACAACCCGCTGAGGATTTTTTTCGAAAGAAATGCAATTTTTCGCTCTCTCCGATGCGCCGCTTCGGCTTACCTGTGTCGGTAGATGCGATAGAGTAGCTGGGTCATTTTTAGACCCATCCAATCTCTCTCCTTTTACTTCCAACTCGTTTCCAGCCTGGCAATTAGCGCATGCGACGGATATTCTCTGCCTACAAGAGAAGAGTTCTCAGCGTACACGGGACCCCCGGATTTTCCTTCCGCCTAGCCATGCAAAGCTTCGCTTTAATACCAGCCGGCTTCCGTGGTCTCTCGTTTGTAGCACAGCCAGCGGTCAACGCCAGCTTCACAGGAGCCCGATAGTCGACCCAGCAAGACAGCACTTCCCGGCGGTTCATGATGATGATGATGATGATTGCTTTGGTTTCCCCTTTGTAGTGGGGTGATGACATGTCATCTTACCGAAAAGGACTAATATACCTATGCTTTATACTCTTGGTTTAATACTAGCGCTGCTTAGGGCAGGCACTAAAGCTTATTAGGCCCGAAATACTTTCTTTTCCCTGTTACAGGTGGCAACTGTCCTAGGCAATATTCCCCTCCCTGCTTTTCGTCCACCAGCATTCTAATCTTCTTTTCGTCGCCTCGACAGCCATGAAGTTAACTTTTTCTGTGCTACCCTTAAATCCTAGGGCTTCTGGAAGCGGAATACCTCCGTCATGTAGATTTGGAAGGATACCCTCACATTCTAAAACTATGTGCCGCATAGTTTGTGTTTCTTTTCCGCAGACCACGCAAACCACATCATTTTGTGAATACTTCCCCACAGAGCTCTTAGTTCGCAAGCAGTATGCTCTAGCCACAAAAAGCAAAGCACTGCCCTGGGAATAATCGTAGAAATTTTCTTTTCTGATGTTCACTGTTTCGGCCCTGTACATCTATAACGGCGTTTGAGATCGCATTTTTTCCCTCCATTTATTAGATTCAATCTGCCTTGCCTCTTTTTTGGTTACCTTGTGTGTTTTAGATCCTCCACTGTTTTTTCCGTCATTCATCGTTAGCCTTCTAGTCTTCCTTAACCACTGCGTGTCCACGCTTTTCAAGTATAGGTACCTAAACACCTCAGCTGCCCACCTTCGTTGATCCATTGCTCTCAACCTCATCCAAAACATACTTTACTCTGTCCTTCTCGAACTTCAAACGACGCCCAGCCCATGTCTCCTTGTACTGCTTCATTAGTTGTTTTTCAATGCGCGCCTAAGGCCAAACGACCTACCATTCTCTGGTTCACTTCAAGGCCTGATAGAACGTCTGATTTTAACTTCAATAGAACGTCCGATTTCATCGGGTCTAACGCGGCGACGTCTGCGAACGCCTTCGGACCTCCGTATGGGAAGGCCCACCCAGCGTCGCACCGCCATCGGCTGTCATGCCTAGTAACATTCAAAGACATTCTCAGTTCGTTCCAAGGGTCAGGTGCGAAGATTCCTGCGTTCCGCTTGTGTGATTAGTTACACATAGTGCGCAGTTACACTCTGGGTGTCATGCAGTTTAAATAGTGGAATTATTAGTATTTTCTTTCTCATGGTTGATTTTTCTGTGATTTAGCTGGTTGGCACATCACCGTTTGTGTCCTGGCTGAATTGTAATTTCGCGCTGTTCTTCGATTTTTGCCTAACCGGTAATAAAGATTGTTTTATGGCGGGTTTAGTACTCTGACTCACTCTGTGCGCTACCTAAAGCTAGGCCTCAAAGTCCGACCCCATCTGTCACAGATATTGGTAAGTGACTCATCGCCGCGACTCCATAAGGTGGTACATCGGGCAGAGTAAGGCGATCACTCATACTTACTGAAACGTTCCGTATATACGGAATTATAGGAAAACGGAGTTCATACGCAGTATGTCCCCCCTCCCCCCCCTCCCCCCCCCCCAGAAATAACTAAATAATATTGGTTTTATAAACAGGGGAATGAGTTCGCACGATGATAACGTTTGGTACAGTGCTTGTGTTTTTATCTTCAATAATAAGCAAAATCACGCTCCGTGTATTTTCCGTATATGACTCCGTATATACGGAATTCACACGGAAAATGATTTGGTGGTCGTAGTAAACTTACAAACATGAAACCGGTGTCACATTTTTCGACAAGTATGATGTATTTTATTTCGTGGGTTTCTTAAAAATATTACCTGTTTTGTGGCGCCTTTGTGTCATTCTAGGCAAGTACTCCGGCCGTATTCCCATAATTCCGTATATAGAGGACCTTTCAGGAGGGAGTGCTTAAAACAATTAGTATGATAAGATATTTTCGCAGTAGTATAAACGTGCTAATTAAATTTAGGTGATGTCCTTACAGCGTCAAGATAAGGACTGTAGTATTAATGTAATCTGATGGCATGAAGTCTGGACATAAAAGTCAATCGTTCTCTTGTCCCTCTGTGCTCAACATCCGAGCATTTTTAACAAGTCGGTACGGGAGCCTGCGATCTTCGATTCACGCAGATATAATTTCGCCGCTATCCTATGTACGGCTAGAACGTAGTTGAGCGTAGTTTTGGAGACGGAAATAAAGCAACGTTAACATACTCTACCATAGATCTGAACATACTGAACAAGAGTGCGAAGCTGTGCGAGTGGGTAAGGATGTATGATTAAAACAGCGCAAGGGAAAAGACGAGAAAAACTGACAAGAACGGCCGCTGACTAACGACTAAATTCTTTTGAAAGAAACAGCGAAATATATATGAAAAACCAAGATCACAAGCGAAAAATTCACGCATATCCACGAAGTGAATCATGAAGAGTGGGAGACGCACTGGGGATCGTTCTTACCGTAAATCACCCGTGGCATTGCCCACTCGCGCATGTCAATGAGTGACAACGCGTGTGTACAGTATATAACAATTCCAACCCAATCCAATCCGATACAATTCAATTTAATCCAATCCAATCCAATCCAATGGTCCTCGCGCATGCGCAACACTGTGTACACGGACGCCAAGGGACAAGCCACGGACAAAGCGAGGTCCTAAGGTGATTCGCCCCTAACGAGAAAGACAAACAAAGGTTACAAAGAGATTACTAAACAGTGGTGTCACCCACCGCAGTCACGCTTCAACATGTGTTCGAACCGAGAAGCTATATCTCAGGCGGTGAAAGACAAAGCCGCATCGCCAGTGTTTTCTTTTATGATCAGCTGCACATCTAACGTTTTCGCTCTGCCCGACATATTGTATTTTGCGCTCGGGCAGTTAATCGCACAACTACTATCGCCGTATCAGCATGTACCCGCGAACCTCGTAGGCAGCAGCAGCAACCGACTACAGCCTTTACCCCAGGGCTCGTGCGCATAGCGGCAAAGCAAGCGAGCGCGAGCGCTTCTGGTGGCGTGCGAACGGATCGGTACAACGGACGGGATGCTTGTTTATGAGCGGCTCAGCAACGCGGTGCCGCAAACCGCGTCGTTACTTCTGCTTTTTTATAGTACCGCAGCGTGGGGGAAGCATTTCACAGGGCGGCATCGGCCAGGTGCGGTAAAGCGACTCCACCGGCCGTGGCGGCGTCGGCGGTGACGCCGCGCCGTGTCTCCCCTCGCGTTCCTCGTGCAAAATGCACAAATGATCCCGCTCCATCCGGGCTACCGCGGTCGTTAGGCACGCCGCGTCCGTGTTGCGTTCTCCGTTTCGACCGCATTTTATTTCCCCTACCATCTTACTTCTCTTTTCTCGCTCTTCTCGCCTGCCAAACAGAGACATGCTGAAATGCGGCGAGAAGAAACGCTGCGGCGTCAGGGAGCGATATCGTTACGAGCACGTTGAGCGCTAAACATTAGACGCAATTTTTACGCCCTTCAGAAAGAAAAAGAAGGCTAACACTTGAATACGAAGGTGCAATACCCTGCTAAGGGGAAGATTAACGTAAAAGACAACTATGTTTTTTTAAGCTCTAAACATAAGCTTTTTGTATACAGAGATTCTGTTAAAGGGACCCTGCAATACTTTTTTCAACTTTTTTTAAAATCTTAAATGCTTGCAGAACGTACTCACACAACAAACCGAGTACGTAGAGTAGGGGGTCGCAAAGTACCTCTGCCAAAAAACTATTCCATGTCCATCAGATAACTTGAAAACGCGCTCAGAAGATTTCTTTCTCTTTTTCCCGGTCTTGACGTTCTTCGACGACCCGAATTACGTCAGTGAGGTCATGTAGCGGCTGTTGGGAGGTTTTCCTTCAGTTGCAGCAATGAACGCTTTTCGATAGCAACTTTAAAAATAACTCCACAAAAACGAAGCAGAAACGGAAGGCGTATCTGGGCCGACGAGCAAATCACGCAGTGCCACTCCGTGCTCGCGATAACTGTAGCTTTCGCAGTGCTTCCAGGCGCAAAGGAAAAAGTGACAACGTTTATCAAAAGTGTTTCAGGGTCCCTTTAGGCTTTCTGTGGACTAATTTATAACGTTTCACCATTCGTCGGTCGGCCGGTTTTGTATCTGTTAGTTCGTAACTGGGTCATCAGAATTTGCTGATTCGGTTAGCTCAGCGCTGTCTTTGATTTCGGCTTCCCATTGGTTAAGCGTGTGATATGATCAACGCGCCATTTGTGCTCCTGTTAGAGAATGTTTTCATCATCATCATTGCTCAACACTAAACTACATTCGTTTACCACACTAAAACCCGTTATGCATGTTAAGACATCCCATTGTTTATGTGCTCTGTGATTAATGTGCCCTTTGTGGAAACCCACCGTGTAAAGTTTTCTTTCCTGCAGTGCGTTTATTTTTTTTCGACAACGCCACAAGTGGGACATAGAAAGCCTCGCTTTAAAAAAGAACAGCTATCTGGCAGGGGAAATTATTTACGAACGATCGTATTTCATAGGCGATCTTCGTAGGGGTTCTGGCCATTTTCTAATGCGAATGCATTGAATGGCGCCTTGAGCAGAAAAACCACCGAAACGCGACTGTAGCGATGAAACCGCACTGATAGTGGTCGACAACGGAAGGAGAAGAAAAGTAACCGATTAAGCTCATGAGAAAAACGGAAAAATTCAGGAGTGGTAGTGAATTGAACTGAGCACCTGCGGAAGGCGAGTTTGTGCCCGAGACTAGTCCTTACTATTTACGGCCGACAAAAGCTCGCTATCGTTTGCAATTTCTACTAAGCAACTTATGCGGCGATTAGTGCTTGCAAATAAACTACCTAAACGCACTGGTCAGTGTATTCGTGCATTTTGTCAACATTATAAGCCTGCACGTCTGTACATGAATACATGCACATATTGTTTGAGTGACGTATTTGTTTGTGTTGTAGTTGTTATTGATGTTGTTGATGATAATGTTGTTGATGTTGTTGCCGCTGCTGGGCCGAGCGTTTATAGGAACCGTTCGAGTTTCGGCGAGCCTTCTCAGGCTTTATGTCTGCGCCCCAACATCTTTACGATTTGAATAAAAAAAATGAAGGAAGCTCACACTAACGCATTAGACTTGAAAGTAGCGAAGTTGTACGCAACCTTTACGACCATCACGAAGTCCACGATTGCAGCCCATTTGCTTCTTTTTCGCTGCCGTAACGACCATTACTTCATCATTGTTGCTATAAGTGTGAGCTCATTTCATTTTTTTTTTTTTTTTTGGAAGTGATAATCACTGGATTTAAACTTGGAGGGGCGTTCACTATAACGTGCCTTTCTCATTCCGAGCAAGTGTCGTCACAATTGCGGCGAACGCTGGAGCTTTTTTTTTTTTGCAAATCTTAGCCAATCTCTCTATGTGGGTATGCTTGGCTTGACAAACGTGCGCAGGGGACGCTGGGTGTTCGTCGCGAGGCGGGCACACACGAGCGCTAGGAATTTTCTTGGTTTTCTTAACTGCGGGTCGTCTCCGCGAGGCCCGAGTTCACGTGCGCGCGCTCGGCGCTTTGTTGGTATTTTTAACTGCGGACACGACAAATTATGATTTGCTAAACAGCTTCTCTGATAAAAAAAATATATGATTTTGTCTGCACTTGTATTGCCCTTTCTGACAGCTTCACGGAACCGTTCAGCGCACCTGCTGTTGACGGCCTCGGGCAGACGGGCTCTTATGAATACTCTATGCAATGCAAGAACTCCCCGTTTTGAGTTGCGGAGTCCCCTAGGACTTCGAAATACTTGAAGCGAAAGAAAATATCGTCGTGGAGCTCACAAGTCTCTCGGCGTCGTTGAAGGATCCCACTGGGGGCTAGGCGAGCTGGTTGCCGACGTGGTCCTGGACGAGCGCGTGTTTCCAGCCAAGTTGGGCCGTAACCGTTTTTGCAGCCGAGTTTAGATTAGCCTGCACGAGCCGGATGCCTTCAGCCTCCCGTTTTGTTTACTCTCCCCAACTAGTGCTCGCGTATGTTCCTTTTTTCAACGACGCTTCACCATCTGTGCCGATCCTTAGTACTACTACAAAAGGAACATAGCGGGGAACCAAGCACAAAAAACGGCACTTCCAGGACGCTCAAGAGGCGTGCTCAAGTGCAACACGAGCGTCTGAAAGAAGTTTGTTAAGTGATCCGCTAAGAAACCCGAAAAGTATACATGGTCTACGATCGCCTGTGGTTTAAGCGACATGTGAGTGCAGTTCCGGACAAATTTACAGCCCCGCAGAATTGGTCTTATGCGTGACTATATCCCCGAAACAGGATATCGCTTCCAGCCTCCTTCTGCGTCATCGTACAAGCCTGTAGTTTTTGTTTTTTGTTTTTTTAGATGCGACGCATCTCTTGCTCTGAGGCATGTCCCTCCTGCGTCGACGTCGGCGGCGTCCGCACGCCACCTGCGCATGCGTGACTCTCCTCCGCTCTTCTCTCCGACAGCTGTGCGCAACACTCTCACTCCGTCTCATTATCATAAACAACAGCTGGGTGCGCGCGCTTCGCTCGCTTCGCTCCGCTCCCGTCGCGCAAGTGCGCGCATGCGCGACTCTCCTCCGCTGTCTCCTCTCTTTCAGGTGCTGTGAATATAAAGCGGGTAGCGCGCTGCAGCGGTTCAGTCAGCGCTCGCTCTCGTTCGACTTCACGTCATTTTGCTTGACGACTGCGTGCTTGACTTCATTCTTCCGATGAAGACGTTATGGAAGCGACGGTCCCTTCAGCGAGTGGTGTGACACAATCCAATACCAGCGTCACTCCAAACGCTAAAGTAAAATTACGCCCATCTTCCCGCGTATGAGAACACTCGCATGTGATGGAAATTCATCATACGCATTCACAACACGTTTCACCCGATTTAGAGAATCAACCCAACGGAAACACCAACTGAACCCCCCGATGCGTCGCATCACACCAGGGTTCCCTCGCGGGAAGATGGGCGTAATTTTTGTTGCTGTTATTTACGCCTCCATTGCTCCGTGGCAGAAATCGCGGCATGAAAGAGGACAGTCATTCCCGTTCTAACCATTGAGCCAACCCAAATTCTCACTCGTGTTCTCTAGCACCACGACATCCTCCAATCACCGGCTCTTCTCCTACCGTATTTACATCTAAAATTCCTCCTCCGTGGGGTCACGGGCCTTAGCCCACCGCGGGCCTGCCACATACGCCGAGATCTTACCCGTGTGGAGGAAGTTCCCTTCCGGAGGTTCCGAGTCCGGGGCAGCCATAACTGCCTGAGTCGTGTTGCGATGCTGGAGCCTGTACCAAACTTGGTTTCATTGGATGGTCACCATTTTCTGTGGCTGTGCCCGGGAACAGACCATCTATGCTTCAAGCCGAAAAGTGAAAAACGATTGGAAAGTGATGGAGAGGAGCGGTACGTTAAGTGCTCGAAAACAAGCGTTGCAAATTACAACTGCACTTGCTGCACGAAACCAAAGTGCGTCCTTTGCAGTAATCCTTCCTTATTACTATTATCCTTACTCCGTGCTACTCTTACTTCTCTGCTCTCCTGTTCACTCTTCCACGAGACGACTTGTGTGCATCGCAACAGCAGAAAAAGATAAAAAAAACGTAAGAAGCATTCAAACAAACGGAGACTGTAACGAGAGCAGGAGAACGATCAGGTGCTCCGCCACGCGTGAATGATCTATGGCTGGGAGGCGTGGAGGTTGGGCTGACATTCGACGCGTCTAGTCATGGAGAGCGCGATAAATCTTGGCCGCACTGCCGACGTCATTAATTATGCGTAGCGAACCCATTCCGACACTCCGGCGGCACAGCGCCACCCGCCACCTCAACCGCCGCCAGGGCGGTCATCATTTGTAACGCCGTTACTCTCCCGCGAAACCGGAGACGTCGACTGCAGAAATGCTGCGAGTCTCGATGGCGGAGAACGGTCTAAGTGGGAGAATCAGAGGAACACTACCCAACCGTCTCGTACTGATTCAAGCTGTGGGTATCGCCTGGTTTGTGCGCTTTGTTTCTCGCGTGAGAAATAACTCTTTCCCTCCTTACGACGAAATTCAACAAGGAGCAGGTGGTGGGAGTCATGTCATCACCTGTGGCTTATCGTATTTCAACTAGAGCACGGGGCGCCTGCGAAACCTTGCGTTTTGCGTTTTAACAACCCGTGTGTTTCAAATGGGATGCCTTCAACCTCTTCTAAGGAGGAGGATATTTATTTCTTGGAACTGTAACAAGAATCGCTCGAATTTGAAGCGCGAATCAATTTCACCCGTTCAAATCAGCGTCTCAGCGCGAAGGAATCCAATGTTAATAAAATATGTGTTAGCTAGATAGGGCAAATGGGAACCAATATATGCAAGCTCACCGCGAGGGCTGTGGGCCTTTAATTGTACCTTTTTTTCTTCAATGTGACCGGCCCTAAGCCCTAATATGACTGGCAACGGTGCACGTATTTGATATAAAAATTACGAAACAAGCCCAGCTCTCACATGGCATCAAGGGCTGAAATTGACAGTGGGTTAAAAGAAACTAGAATAAACTTCCGACAGAATATACAGAAAAATCACGGTAAGAGAAAGAAGTATAAGACATTAGGAGTGCAATGCTCAAAGACGAGTCCAAAGAAACAATCATAGAGAGCAATCAAAGGCATAAAAGTACGGCTATCAGGATTACATCGTTCCAACACAACTAAACAGGGGCATCAAAAAGAGAAGTTCACTGCAAGGAGGCAGCAGTTGTTTCAATCAGAGGCTGTTCGTTAGGAGAGGAACGGCGCGTGCGCGCGCGCGCGCGCGCGCGAGAGAGAGAGAGAGAGAGAGAGAGAGAGAGAGAGAGAGAGAGAGAGAGAGAGAGAGAGAGAGAGAGAGAGAGAGAGAGAGAGAGAGAGAGAGAGAGAGAGAGAGAGAGTATTGTTGCTAGCAAAATGGGTGGTTAACGGTAATATGGAAATGCCTAGTACAGCGTGTTCAGAGAGGGCTGAGGTACGTGCCAGAAAGTAGTTGTTGTTTGGGTTTTAATCAGTTATAATGATTTATAATCCAGTTTGTTTCCATAAAGGCCAGGACATAACCCACAAATAGAGTAAGTAAAGCGGACACCTTTCATTTCATTTTTCCGGGATTATCAGTGTTCTTTCAGTGCGGGGACCCAGTTTCGCGAGCGCATTCGAGTTCGGATCGTATCATTCATGCATGTGATAAACTTTTGAATAGTGCGGGCGCATATTTACGTTTGTGTCGCAATGGGCTGAGTTTACGAAAACCAGAAGCTTACGAAAACTTTGTTAATATGAATGCCCCAAATTAAAGTATATTTTATTATCGTTACGCCATGATATTTGTATTCACCTAATTGCTCAAGTGGTTGGTCAAAAAGGAAGAAAGTATACTGAAGTCGGTGGTGTTTCTCTTTAGTAATACGAAGCAGTACTATTATATAATTGTTAAGTTGTATACCCACTATATTTCTCCATGAAACAACGTTCTCTAATCCCGAGTTTCGCACCAATTGATCCTCGTTTGCAATATTGTTATTAAGAAGCACACGCCCACCTAGAAAAATGAAGCGTATTTGAACAGAGTATCTATGACATACCAATGTTATAAAAACAAATTTAGGCGATTCCAGCTCCTATACCACATTTTCCTGGTACGCCAAACGTACGCGGGAAGAATTCTATCAATACCGACTATTTGCGGGGCAGGTGGAGCCCCAGTCAATTAGGAATAGTGGGAGTACAGTTTTCTGTAGTTTTCCTGTTAGGTACTCGGGTGGAGCGCAAGAAAACACTTAGTTGAAACTTGAAAAACTCAAATTAACCTGTCCTGAAAATAAGATCGACTTGAGAAGGAGGACGGTAAAAGCGAACGAAAAGGTCGGGTTGTTACGCAGATGTAGAGCCCGCTTTGCAACAACCTGGCACTGGGTCAGTAGGACTGCGAAGCAAAGTGGTGGACAACTGCAACCAACCAAGTAATGGTCGAGAATCTTTTCTTGAAGCCCGAGTCATACGGGAATCTAACAACTGCGTGATGGACGGAGCCACGATATGCTCAACAGCTCACAAGGAGAAGGTAATATGAATATTGGCTGGCAGCCACAAAAAAAGAAGGCCGCCTTTTGGGGGACTTGGTGTGATACGGGCAGATTTAAAATAAGCAAGCATATTTAAAAATCTACATGGAATATTATATTACTATCTGAGTAGCGGTAGCCTGCTTTATTCGTTAGCCAGTGGGAATCCTAAAATAGGCTCTGGAAACCACGAATAAAATGATCCTAAATGACGAAGAACTGGTCAATTTCAAGTCATCGTCTAAAATTTTGGTGACCTTTACTTCTTTGCGTACTCAACAAAATTATAGAATTTATGAAATTCATATCTCACGAGGCTCGGAAAGGGTAACGAAGAGTTCCTCAGCACGCGAAATGGCATTAGTAAAGGCGCTACGACTATTCGTGAGGTGAATTGGAGAGAATAAAAGCGGTAAATTGAGTGAAAAAGGAAATTCGGAAAATTTGGGTCTGATAGGCATCTAACCTAGGCGCTGGAGCATGTGAGACGGGCGGGCACCCCCGTGCCCTACGGCTCGATCGATTTAGCTGAATAGACGTGGTCTTGGGAATGCGTTGTAGCCTTCGACTTAGAAACGTATGCTGCAGATATGTACTGAGTTCGACATGAATCATTTCAGCATGCTAATTACAGAAGCAGCATTTATGCGATCAGTAAAGTGTGTTATCGCGAACTATGTTCTCTGATACGCTATTCGAACGCCGGTATGCGCCAGCCTGACGTTTAGTAGCGCCGTCACGTGGCATCCGCTGAGACCTACGATTGTACGCCACCGCCCCAACAGACGGCGAACGAGGACTGCTAAGGTGAACTCCAGCCTGACGCTAGGTCTAGCGTTACGCTTTTAGATGCGGAGCATCTCTTGCTCTGAGGCATGTCCCTCCTGCGTCGTCGTTGGCGGCGGCGGCGTCCGTCTGCAGCCCTCCTCCGTTCGCCTCTCCCACAGCTGTGTGCAACACTCTCACTCCGGTGCATTAGCATAACGACAGCTGGCGCGCTTGGTTGGCGCGCGCTTCGCTGCGTTAACGCTGCGTTAACAGCTGCGCCGGTGCGCATGTGCGCGCATGCGCGACTCTCCTCCGCGGTCTCCTCTCCTTCAAGCGCTGTGAATATAAAGCGGGTATTGCGCTGGGTGGTGGCCGCTAAAACACGTGTACTCTTTCATTTCGCGTATGCATGTGCATGAAAATGTAAAATTGCCTCCATCGTCCCGTGTATGAGAACATCCGTATGTGATGGAAGGCATCCTACGCGTTCACAATACGTTTCACGCGATGTAGCGAGTCAACCCAATGGAAACGCCAATTGAACCCCCAGATGCGCCGCATCACACCAGGGTTCCCTCGTAGGGAGATGGAGGCAATTTTCGCTGGGACGTCGTCAACCAGTGCCTGCAGCTCGACATACCATGAGCGTGACGTTGCTCGGCACGCCGCTTAGCGTTACGGCCACAAAACCTTCAGCGTAAATACGGTCCGAATAGAGGTGCTTGCCCAAATCCCCTATACCTGTGCTACACGGTCGTTTTAAAGGCCTCCAGAAGGCCTCGTAACCCACTGTCTATCGAGCGGCCCATTGCTAATACGTAAAATGCACTTCCAAGTGAGCATGAAAGTGTCAATTCAAAGTTACCGTGTAGCACAGGCATTAGCCGCATTAAGGGAGAAAAGAAAAGGGCGGAAAGGGGAAAGGGTAATAATCGACCACATTTTCCCCAAAGTAAGTTTCTGCAAGTAAAATTTGGCACGCACCTGAATTAAAGCCATACGGATACAAAGGAAAGCTATACATACAACTTTCAAGAAAACTTCGAAGTTGAAGAAAAGAACCTTGGCCAAGGACAAATTTTTCTGCAACTGCGAAGTTTCCGTGAAAGCTGTATAGCTTTCCTTTGTAGCCTTACCGTTGCAATTCAGGTGGGTGCCAAATTTTCTTTCGCGGAAGAGGAAGGGGTGAAGACGGCGACGACGACAACGACGACGACAACGACGGCGACAATGAGGTGGTAGTGGTGGTGGTGGTGATGATGATTAGGTGATTAGGATGATGAGGAGAGCATGAGGATGAAAACGTGGAAGAGTATGGTTACGAATGAGGGCGGGGAGGAAAAGTTCGGTAATTGGACACTAATGCTTTCACATTCACTAGATCTTATAATGTGTACGCTGTATTGCGAACGCCAGCCTGCTGCGCATTCTGCGGGCACCAGCAGGGTGCTCGCTTTCGCCAACCTTCACCGCTAGAAAGAACAAAGAACGCACAGCAGGCGGTCAGCAGCGCCGTTTGGAGGTTGCGTAACTTAGAAGCAATAAGCGGCAGAAGGGACGCCAGCATTGACGGCGTGCTGAATTGGCCCACAGCAGCGTATGCATGCGTGAACTGCGAAGGCGATGCGCCCGACTGCTTTCGCAGACTGCTTGTCCTGAAATGAGGACACCACTCCACATTTTTTTTGCTAATAAAAAGTTTACTCTCTCTCTCTCTCTCTCTCTTCGCATGCCGCATTGCGCTTGCTGAAGAGCATGGGGTGGTGTAGCTTCAAGTGCGGACCCACTGTCACCATAAAGGCGGAGGGGTATATAGGCCGTAGCACTCAACGTCTCAAACAGCTACACCCCTTGCAGCATCTCCTACTGTGCTTGCTGTGTTTTGCCTGTCTGTGTCTGGCGGCAGCCTGTGCTTAAAAAATAGACAACCCACTGCCCGCAGCCAAACACAGAGCCGCCCAGCGTGAAATGCTCTCAAGCCCCCCCTCCCCCCCCTTCCCCCCCCCCCCCCCCCGGCTGTCAAACTCATTTGTACAACGAAGCTGTCTGTGGCTGGCATTCAGCAGATCGTCTCCGACAAAAGAGCGTAGTAGACAAGAATCGTACGCGAACCTACCGTCATATTTCGGCCCCCACTCAAATACATGGGGTCGTAAAACTCTGCGCCACACCTTCAGTGCGCCAAATAACGTATACAAACGACAAAAACGCCCAACAGCCATCATGTATTGATATAAAACGGTGTATAAGTTTCCTACAAAAATATTTCTCAGCAATTCATTTATGTTAAGAGGTGAAGCCGACTTTAGGAAATCGGTGTAAGCTTGGTTTTCGTAAGATAGCTTTTTTCACATTTAGGGCTCTGCAATGAAGAATGTCCGTCTAAGGAGGGAGTATGATTGCAAAAACACCGCCCCAACTCTTGTTTTACTGAAACTATCCCGAGACAGCTTATATAACAATCAGCCGCTAATACGGCTGTAACATTACGGCAATTACGGCTATAACCTTAAAAAAGCTACCTCACGTTCCAAAATTACACAGCGCAGTTGTAAATATTGCGGAATTCCCGTCCGCTGTCGGTCCGCATGGGCTTTGACGGTAGGGAAATGGACTTCCTCACCTTCGTCCGCTCGTAAAACTCTAGTCCGTCCAAGTTTCATTCAGGTAAATAACTAGAGAGTATGCTGAAACGCCCATTACAAACAAACCTCTCTTGTATCGTGCACTCCATGGACTGCGTCCAGGTCAAAGCATATTTTCACTCACGTTGAGGCTCGGCACAACAGCTGCGATGGTCATCCTCCTTCCCAGGGTGACAACAAGAAATACCCGGGTGACAACTGTAACAGAATACCGTTACAGTTACTTTTATTTTAACACGAAAGTGTTTTATTCAGGGGCACACAAACATTTGAGTGGCGTCATATCCGTCACGGAAGTGACGCCAGTACAACGAAGCAAGCGGCCTGTAAAGGCTGCACCTCTGCACATACGGTCTTCTTGCGGGGAAGCAAACTTTAGAACCAAAGAGTACGTTATAGTTTGGGTTTGTTTTTGGGTTTTATATTTTAACACGAAAGTGTTTTATGCCGGGATACACAGAGATTTCACTGACTTCATATTCGTCCCGGAAATTACGGTGGTACACTTTTGCCGAAGCGACCCGCCAGCAGGACGTCGCTAACCAAGCACACCCACAAGACAGCCGTTGACCCGCAAATCGTGCTCAGCTTCAGATTTCGCTGCACATTTCACTTTCCTGTTTTACCGATTCCAATGACAGAGGAATTAACCCCAATTGTCTATAAAAATTTTCCAACAGCCCCACTCTTAAAGGCCGACGTAGAGTTCGCGTTTCCCACTTATTCAGACTTTCTTCTTTCCCATATCCTAACTACCTTTCATCTTTCCCCAACACGGCTACCTTCGAAGTTTAGAAGAGCAGTTCGCTAAAACGATTATCTTCCCAGCAGAAAACCGAGGTCGGAGGTCGATCTTGAAGGTGATTTCATGAAACTTTTGCTTCGTCTTTAGTAGAGCGGAAGCAACAAAAAGAAACTGAAAATTAGAAACCCGAAAAGAGCGAACCTCTCGGATGCCAACTTTGAGAAACAACTCAACCTAAGTTAGAATGAGTTTTGCAAATAAATTCGTGGACGCATGCATCAACAAAACAGTTGCTGCTACAAGATGAGGCCTACTCAACGATTGTTCGTGTTGGTCTTGAGTGCGCCCCCTTTTAGGTTCTCTTCAACTAGGGTTTTACCTCGTGCAATTTTTACTGCCCGCATGCGTTCGTACAGTTCTATGGAATAAACTGTATAATTTGGTTTGTGATCTATACTTTGTGGTGTACGCAGTAACGGATAAGAAACGACGTTACTTTTTCACAGTAACTGTAAGAAATTACTTTTGGAAATTCTGTCTGTAATTGTAACACAGTTGCTTTTTTGGCTGAGGTAGCTGTAACTGTAGCACTGTTACTTTTTACCAGTAACGTTGCCATTATTGGCTACGTCCCTCAGTTTCCTCGCTTCTTAGTAGGCCAATTCCCTCTTGTGTTGGGTGAATGTTTCTCGCCATAGGCTTGATCATTTTGGATGATTTGGACACGCGCGTTTTCTCCCCTCAATTGAAAGGGCACCACCGAAGTCTCTTTTGACCGACGGAAGACAGGGAGGTGGCCGGTTGTAGAAGAGCGGGAGGGAGGGGGCGTTCAGTAGAGATCGGCGCCCCCTTCTCGCTGGCGCCCTGAGCGACCGCCCTGGTCGCCCACCACAAACACCAGCACTGGCCAAACAAATAGATATTTATTTGTAACACCCATAGGACACACATAAGTGCACTCTTTCAGCCAAGTCTGCCTTGAGTCAACCAAGTTGACTGAAAGCAGAACTTTGAACTTGGCGCTCAGCTTGTTCCTTTCGGTGTATATGGGAGCAGCAAACGACTGCGTGGTTGTCGCTCCTCGTCTCCAGTCAGGTCCCTCGACGCTGACTGGCCTGATGGATGAAGACGGATGTGCTCCGAGCGCTCCCCTTCCGCCGAGTTCGGCAAGATGCACAAGGCGGCCGAGGAACCGTTACACTGTTGATCGAAACTGCGATCACTGACTTCCCGGTGAGCAGCGCCCTACGCGCGCTGATAGGGAGCTCCCACCCGGCCTTGATTGCAGGCAAATATTGCCTGCCATGTTTTCTATTTTGTTTTTTCGTATCCTAGCTGTTATATCTGCTGTCCGGGCTTCCCTTGGAGCAGAGATCAACGAGTGAAAGGTTGCATTCGACTAAGCGCAGCTCAACTAATCCTTTATTTGTCCACATTACAGTCTTAATGAAAGTTCGCCAGGAAGTTGTTAGGGTTTAGTAGTAATTGTGATTGATACTAGGAAAGCCATTAGAACAACAAGTTTCTGTAGGAACACGGAACTAAGACGCGATGTTCTTTTGGCCATGTAACCTGTTTTTTAGAGACGAAGCCCCTTAAGGGCTGGGGCTGTTGGCGTCTCCTGTCGTCGTCGTCGTAATCGTCGCCTCATGTAGTCACGGTACTAAAACATCGGGGAAACTTGTTTACGCCTCGCCCTAGAGAGCTTCGTGCTTCAAAGACAAGAAACTTCTACAGCAAAGCTTTATACCTCTACCCCCGACGGTTTCCTCGCCGTTGACAAAACCGCCAAGGCGCCAAGAATACACTTGTAGACTGCATGCTTCGCCCCTCCCCATGTCTCACGTTAGTGAAGATCGCCAGAGATTTTTATTTGTTGCATTTCCTTATATTCGGGCGCCAAGCCTATCACCTTGAATTCACTAAAAGTAGCCGTTCTTTTTTTCTCTCTTGATCATCGATCAAATACACTTTTCTGTTCTTAGGAAATTCCTTAACATATGGTCTCTTCCTACACTTACTATTTTTTATTTTTTTTATTATGCAAGCGTCTACTCACCCTCAGTGAGTGTGTCTCCGACACTTCGTCTAATTTGTCATTCGAAGCGTTAGTGCGCAAAACGCGACTTTACCCTCGCATTTTTTTCTTGTATTCCTGTCTTTTTCAACCCTTGTGTTAATGCTCGGCTGCCGGACACCATCTTGTTGTTATTTCCTCGCATTTATTTTTAGCGCTAAGGCAAGCTTCCTATACGCCTGAGAATAATCTTTTTTTTTTTTTTTTTTGCAAATATCCTTCAGTGTCCTGCAAGAAACAGCATTGCGACATTCTTGCTATGCATGGCGTGATTGAGCAGAGACGATCCTATACCGAGGTGTTCCCCGGCTTTTTCGGGTAGTGTTGGTCTTTGCTTTCGTAAAGAAATCCATGAATTTTGTACCCGGCGTTTTCTCACTGAAATACGTAGAATTTACGTCATTTTTATTACGTCTGTTGTTCTGGATACAGAAGGAACATATGCTAGGCTTTTACATGCACGTTGACTATAACTTCAATTGTCGGCTTAAAGTTAGCTTCTTCTGGGAAGTTGAGCGTAAGTAACAACCCCGTAGAGTCAACGCGTCTCTGATGCGAGAAGCGTTTGTGCCTGAGAGCTGAATTGTTTGTTTGTTTTTTTGTTTGTTTGTTTGTTTGTTTGTTTGTTTGTTTGTTTGTTTGTTTGTTTGTTTGTTTGTTTGTTTGTTTGTTTGTTTGTTTGTTTGTTCGTTTGTATGTTTGTCTGTCTGTCTGTCTGTCTGTCTGTCTGTCTGTCTGTCTGTCTATCTGTCTGTCTGTCTGTCTGTCTGTCTGTCTGTCTGTATGTCTGTCTGTCTGTTTGTTTGTTTCTTTGCTTGCTTGCTTGCCTGTTTGTTTGTTTGTTTGTTTGTCTGTTTGTTTGCTCGTTTGTTTGCTCGTTTGTTTGCTCGTTTGTTTGTTTGTTTGTTTGTTTGTTTGTTTGTTTGTTTGTTTGTTTGTTTGCTTGCTTGTTTGCTTGCTTGCTTGCTTGCTTGCTTGCTTGCTTGCTTGCCTGTTTGTTTGCCTGTTTGTTTGCCTGTTTGTTTGCCTGTTTGTTTGTTTGTTTGTTTGTTTGTTTGTTTGTTTGTTTGTTTGTTTGTTTGTTTGTTTGTTTGTTTGTTTGTTTGTTTGTTTGTTTGTTTGTTTGTTTGTTTGTTTGTTTGTTTGTTTGTTTGTTTGTGTTTTTATTCGGGTCTGCACTTGCTTGAACTAGAAATGTTTCGCAATTATTTGCCGCTGTGCGCTCGGCGTCGGCCACGTCCGCGCTCGCACAGTACCACCCTCTGAGACCCCCGTGTTGTATAATGCGGGCTGCGCGGTGTTTCGTGCTCCGGCATGCGGGCTGCGCTTCCCCGCCTGCAAGTGATGACTCCCGCTACCACAACCCTACGACATTTTTACCGCCCCTGTACACTTTTTTCTCTTCTGCCCTATTCCCTTCCCCCTGTTCTCCCTCCCCCCCCCCCCCCCCCCGCACTGCTTTGTATGCAGGTGTACTTTGTGGTGGGTACAATAATAAACGCAGTGCACCCTTCAATTGTCTTTCGTTTCGGATCTCCAGTACACCCAAGATACCCCACACAAAAATTCGAAAACATTCTCCGCACCGCCAAATTCAAAGCAGCAATCAGCGCTGCTCAAGCGGGCGTATGATGTGGCATTCCCAACTTATAAGAAGTGCGTGGGAGTTAACCAAATTTTAGGGGAGAAGTCCCTTAGGTGCTGAGGCTTTTAGCATCTCCTGTCGTCGTCGTCGTCGTAATCACCACCCCATGTAGTCACGGTACTAAAACACCGGGAAACTCGTTTACGCCTCGCGCTATAACGTAACGCATACTAAAAAAAAAAAACACCGGGACACTCGTTTATGCCTCGCGTTGGAGTGCTTCGTGCTTCAAAGCAAGAAACTTTTACAGCAAAATTGTATACCTCTACCCCAAAACGATTTCATCTTCGTTGGCAAATACGCCCACCCTTATACACTGCATGCTTCGCTCCTCCCCAGGTTTCACGTCAGCAGAGATGGCCCGGGATGTTTTAAATGAACATGCATACGATTTCTTTTTCTCGGGAGCAAAAGCTCGGGGTTTCACTTTCTGTTGAGGAGACTTAAACAAAAGGCGAGCGTAGAGAGGGCGTGCACATATTTTATTTCCATGTGAAAATCAGTGCAGAGGCGCATTCTGAACTAAATCACGCAACATACGTATGACAGTGACGATGCGACGTGGCGAATGCACGGACACATTTTTGAATGGAGCCAGACATACATCATCGCCCATTACAGTATGTTTAAACTTTTTTGATGCATTCCCCTTTGGGAACACGATTGTAACGCGAATTGTTGAAGGCAAGTAAAACGGTGCACATGAGTGAGAAACGGTCCGCCAGGTTCGACCTCTTTTCCTAATGATTTCAGGGTTCTAATTCCTGAGTGATAAGGCGCATCAAACGCATGCGGCAGATCTGGGCGCCCGGAGGCTGTTTCCGTTCGGGGGTAATTTATTACCGGCCAGAGAGAGCCTCGTCGGCTTAGCCGGGAGTGCGCGCGTGCCCTTCCTGGCGTTCTCAGCCTTCCAGGGCACACACGCTCAGTAGCTTGCGGATGGGGTCCTATCACTGCACTGACTGCCGAAGCGGAGTTCGCGCTTTGCGGAAACGTGATTTTCCTAACGCTTTGCTCGCTGTGATCGCTGCGCAATAAGAATCAGCCTCGGTGAGTGATTGCGAAGCCCGTGCGCTCGCTTCTAACCATGAGCAGAGTAACTCCACTGATTGAAATAGCCTCGCCATTACGCTTAGCTCAATGGTGCCTGCCGCCATGCTCCTACTGCTTCCCTAACGCCTAATGCGTAGTTAGCTAAAGAATGAGTGAGAGAAATTCCTTAACGGGCCGTCTTAACAGTTTACCGCTAGCATCGAGGAAAAGTATGCTATCTATGCCTGCGAGCCCTCCCGCCCCCCACCCCCCCTTTTTTTTTGCTCTTATAGCTTTTTTCTCTGCTATCCATAAATTTAGCGAGCATACCCTGTTGTGAACTTTGAGTATTGTACATTTTCTCCATTCGCGCAGTGATCGTTCCATTCTTTATTTACTTATGTTCCTGCTATCTCCGTGCAAGTTCACCGCAGAGTGGATGATTATGATGATGATGATGATGATGTTTGGATTTTTATGGCGCAAGGCCGACTGAGGGCAGGGAGCGCCAAAGGATGGTTAGTTCGTTTGAGTGACATGAAAGTAAAAGTAAAGCATTTCAGTAAAAATAAACGATGTAAAAGACAAGGTAATGAAAATGACTGGTGTAAAGGGCCAGGTTGTCATGATGCATGGTAAGAAATGAGATGTAAAAGCCTGACATGAGTGCGAAACTTAAAAAACACGCTTGATGGAAAACATGGGCTCGTCTTCTAAAAAGTAAGATGGGTGAAACGGGATGTGTTGTCTAGAGTGAATGGGTATACATTTTACATCAGTCTGCTAACTAGAATGTAAGGAACCAATACACGCATAGATTAAAAGGCTCTTAAGGAGCCCGAAGTCGGTCAGCTGAGAGAAACGCACTGCCAATTTCGCTGTTTTGGTCTAGGTACGCAGATGTTGGAACAAATCAAAGTTGTAGAATGAATAGGAGCGGATTGAAGCGGCCGGAAGAAGTTTTGTGATTTAGTATCCCAACTCTTATCCAGTATTCCGAGTTTCTGCCGAAGACTATGTTTATGGAAATGTATAATAGCATATTCTTAATTAATGATAACTGGTGTATCTTCTTCGTAAACCATTTTCATTATAATATCCCGACAGTTGTACTGTACATACTTTTTGTAGCAACAATTAATTTCCCGACATTAAATCTCGGACTGACCTGCAGTACTCTGCCATTCACTTTGCACGACTACTTTACAAGCACATCCGGTGATGATTCGCGCTTGAATTAAAAGCGAGAGGTTGCTTCGAACACAGAGTCGCTAATAGTGCCAGGTCATACCGGTCACTCGTACGGTTGGTCGGTCGGTTGTTGGATCGGGTGTTGCTAGCTTCGCAAGATATCCTGACAGTCCCTCATCCCGAGCGCTACATGATGATTGATTGATGATTGATTTTAGGGTTTAACGCGCCGACGCAACGCAGGCGATGAGGCGCGCCGTAGTGGAGGGCTCCGGATTAATTTTGACCACCTGGAGATCTTTAACGTGCTCCGAAATCTCGTACACACGGGCGTTTTTGCTGCGCTACATGATGCCTAAAGGACATAGATTATTCATTATCACTCCGAGTACCGTGATGCCTCACTGCGCAGCATCCAGTGCCCCTTAGGGATGGAGATTGGGTGCAGCGTGGTATGTGCAGCTGATAGTTTCGCATCGCCGAATACAAGGTCGTCCGCCCTGAAGCGTTCCCAGGGCTGCACGCTAGGTATTGTTGCACATCTACCTATTAACAATGTCAGGGAGGAGGTTGGCACAGTGTTGCCAAACACAACAAAAAAATAACCCCACTTCCACTCAGTAGTAAATCTGCTGAAAAAGCGGAGCTGTGGCTCTCATGTGCCGCCTCGAACGTCGATTGGCGCTCGTCTGAGAACGGCGACGCCATTGCGCGCAAGGTCTACGGTTCACCAGAGGAATCGGCGGTTAAACATCAGCAGTGGTAGGATCCCTTCGGGATGGAGAGGAACTCGCCCCTGTAAGACCACTGCGCCCTCTATCGGTGAGACTTGGAACCTCTTTTTGCGAGGCCGCTGGGGATTCTGGGAGCCTGCTCCAACGCCTGCGTGACGCACAACCTTCAGCTGACGGACGAAGAAGCTCTATCTGCAACAGATCTGGTTTAAAAAAAAAAAAAAACATACAACGGCGTTCGGTTGGTTCTACCCACAGAGATCCGTCAACTTTGCACGGTCGCCCGGTAAGAAAGCGTGACGAAGGCGATTCAGCTATGGATGCTACGCAGTGCATACGATTCCCAAACAAAGAAGTTTCGTCTGATATTTTTTTAAACACGACGGTCTTTCTTAGGCTACTTACATGCAGAAATTTTGGTCTGTTTGTATGTCTGTCTGTTACTCTGTCTGCGACTCGATTGAGCCACCCGGCCAAAGTGAAACAAATGCTGCGCAATAGCCTTATATACTCGCGGCCAAATCTATACGTCTAAGTTCGGTTTCAGTGTTCATACTTGCCAACATTGTTGAACAAGAACAAGACATTGCGTAAATACAAGCCAGAAAATCAATACATGAGTGATATTTGCAGTGTTCCTTTATAAAAAACGGCTTAAATTCTTACGTGTGCTCACTTTTCGCTAAATTTATTGGTAAAAATTTGTTTTCGGATTGGATGGTTTACCACGGAGCGTGGTCCGGTCGCGTTGACGGAACAGAAACGTAAAGCTTGGCTTCTCGTCACTGTCGCACCATTTTCGGCTTGAAATCGCCCGAGAAACCGTCTCGGAACAGCGCAAAGGGACAAAAACGAGGCGTAGACGGGACGCGTATTCCCAAACCATATCCCGTAGGGGCCCAAGCCGACCCCACCCCCTAAGCAGGGGCGCAGCCAATGAGGTTTAAAAATTGAAATTTTTTAACCTCCTTGGACGCAGCACCGTGACGTCTCTACCTATATGTGCGCGACTTCATGCGAGGTGGATTTTTTTTCCGCCTCCCCTCGTTTCGGCTGCTTTGCGGGCGGCCGATGGTTTGGCTCCACGGGCAACTTGTGTTGCACTATTTATATTTTTATTCCTGCTATTTCTTGTTTATACATTTGTATACTTTTTTGCGTGTGTGTGGCTTACAGTTGAGGCACGAGCTGTGACACAATGCTGACGAATTAAAAGGCCAGACACTACAGAAATATATATATATATATATGTGGTAGCTGAAAATGCGTGGCAGGAAACAGACACAAACTGCTCATCTATACCCATCAGTGGATCTCTAAAAGTTAATATTTTTTGCCGCTATTTGGACTCCGAGATCACTATCGCAAAAATAGTGCGCCAAGGAGATAACTTTTTTACTTAGTTTTATCTCTGCTGCTACTACCGTGACTTTACGGTAACTACGGTAGCTCACGGGCAACTACTCATTAGTCCCAGCGAAAAGAATATACGTATCTGAGTGATTGTAACACTGCATTAAATTAGAGGCCATGGGGCTCTGGGGGAGCAAGGATGAGAAGAAAAGGGGAAGGTCACAACTCGCACAATGAACACAGTTGCAGTCTTGGGGTCCTAATCGCAAAATGAACACATTAAAGTCAGTCAGTGGCAGCAAAACGCACAGTTCACACTGTGGACAATGCGGTTCACACTGAAAACAGTGCACGCTGCAGACAGTTCACATTGTATACCGAACGGGGAAGTCGGCGAGGCTGCTACACCAATTTGTAGAGTCTGTTTTCAAGGGCGTACTCGGTAATTGTTTCTAGTGCTGTCGGATCGTCACGGACCCGACTAACATGTTCCTGTTCAGTCGCAGGGGCGGGACCTAGAGTTAAAAGCTGGTGGCGATTACGGTCGAATAATGGACAGAGCCAAATTAAGTGGTAACGATTTGGTGTGCCTTCCCAATTACAGGGGGGGGGAATCAGCTCCATTCAGATCCTGCTGGAGCTGTCTATTTATAAATAACGTACATTATGCAGCAAAATCTCTGTGTGCGTGAAGCACAAATTGTTAAAAATAACTAATCGACATTGGCAACAGCGTGAGTGGTAGCACGCATGATTACTGATATCAAACTCGGCCTGATGGCTTCAGTGAAGAGACTGTGGTCAATAGCCCTGTAGAGAAGACATATATCAAACTCCTCGAGTACTTCAGTTGCTGTACAATCCAACTATTACTTAGCCCTTGGTTGGTATATATTTTCGATATGGTTTCCCTAAATTGTTATGACCAGCAGTGCAAATTATGCAGAATTCATGACCGAGTGTAAGACGTGTACGTTTGAGCTGGTGTCTTTCTTATCAATGTATCACCCTTGCAAGAACGATTCACACCTGCCATTGCTTTTAACAAAATGTCAATGTTTTCCTTAGTGGCACTGTTCCTGATAAAGAATAATGCAATGAAGTTAATGTTAACGAAATTCAATGTAATAGTGCTTATGAAAGCGCCAAAATGTAGCAGCTCATGCAGCTGTAATATTTCGCAAGAGTAGGACAGTTTGTAAATGTAGTCATGGGTAATTGGCTGCCTTTCTTGTAATCCTTACCTGTAGCACCGAATCGTGTTTTGAGCTGTCTATATAGTGAAAGAGCACCCAACTCAATTGTATACCCTTCTGTGTGCTGTAGAATGAGCTTTCAATGAGGGTGTTTGCTTTCCGGACCGTGTATAATTGCCACACGCGCGTGAAAGCGTCCATCCGCGCGCGCGCCCTTCGAGCACTTAGTCGAGCACTTATTTAGGAACACGATTGGAGGTCAACGTTAACTTGCAGGTGCGCAAGAAGAGCGCGGAGAGATCAGGGGCTCAGGTACAAAAGGTTAGCTTCTACCACACGTGCGTCAGCTTCCCCAGCGCCGCAGGCCAACCCCGCCCACGAAGCGAAACCATCGGCCGCCTGCCAAGCAGTCGAAACGAGGGGAGGGGGAAAAAAGAAAAAAATCGGCCTCGCATGAAGTCGCGCACATATAGGTAGAGACGTCACGGTGCTGCGTCCAAGGTGGTTAAAAAATTGCAATTTTTTTAATCTCTTTGACTGCGCCCCTGCTCAGGGGGCGTGGTCGGCCTGGGCCCCTACGGGATATGGTTTGGGAATACGCAGACGGAACACAGCGCAGCTGTGTCCCGTTTACGTCGCTTATGACGGAACCCATGACAAAAGACGGTGACGTGACGGGGTGAAAAAACCGCCACGGAAATGAAACTTCCAGAAAACATCCCCCTCGCGAGGGGCACGATCAAATGCAGAGCATTTCCGGGGGCGCACGACGTTAACTAGTTTGCGTTACGTTAATGTTGTTGCACTTGTGGCAACTGCTGACGAGAGAGCGCTCGTCAGCAATAATTTGAATGAGTCAACGATATAAGGCGCATTCATAGCGTCACATTTTTTCATAACGTCACATAGCTTTGTGGCGCAGTGGGTAGAGCACCTTGTACATTGCGTTCCGCCCGCAGGGTCGAGGGATCGAAACCTGGCGCCGGATAGTATTTTCCTTTATATATTGTAGGGGGAGGGGTGCGGACAATGACGGTGCGGACTACGACGGGACAACGCGGGTGACATCGTGAGTTACTGAAATGCTCTGCAATTAAAAATTCACGCATGCTTGGTTTTTGCGATAGCAAATGAAATACTATATCAACTTACGAAAACCGTCGCCTGTTGTTGCCGCCACTACCTGGGGGCATTTAAAAAAAAACTCCCTCCACCTGCCCGAAGGGGATCGTGCGGAAATGCGAATGCATTGGGTGCACCAATGAGTGCGCTGCGGCAAGCAGTCACGGAGAGAGGTGCGCGCTCCACTGCATTTATATATATTTTTCCGAGCGCAGCGAGCGGAGAGAGGGTACGCGGAGAGGAGAGAGAGACCCGCGCAACACGCCCGCCCCGCGCGCGAGCTCTCTCCGCCGAGCTCCGCGATGCGAGCGCCCTCACACGCCCGAGCGCGCTCCTCCCCTCCACTCCCTCTCCGCTACCCCGCCCGAGCTCCGCGATGCGAGCGACCTCACACGCCGAGCGCGCTCTTCCTTTCCCCTTGCCCTCCGCTACTCCCGCCCGAGCTACTACGTGCTCCGGTTGCTAGGCGCGCCACAGCTGTTGCTAGGCGCACGCCGGCCAACGCACGACAACCCCCGACTAAGAAATGCATTCGCATTTAAAATCAAACGGCAACAGCAATGAAAGGTTCCACCAGATAGGCTCTACGTTCCGCTTGGAACGCTCGTTGAGTAGGGCAACGTGGCTCTATAAACGTTGTAGTAGGGTGCCTCGATTCACGTGCATCTACGCCTTACGGCAGCGCTGGCATCGCGGCACCCGACCTGGAGCAGTGGGACGCAGTAAATGTAAATTCACTTGAGCAAACCTGTAGCGTGTTATCTTGGGATGAACGAGACGGGAGAGAAACGGCATGAGAGGTGAGCGGGAAAGAAAAGGGAGGCCTTTACTTGGCAGGGCCACCAGTCGACTATCGTATTTCGGCGACATTTGCAACGAAAGGAGCAGATGTGCAGCCATTTTCTGCGGTTACTTAGGCAGAGTCTCTGCCACGCATCTGTGTCAATTTTACGGTCAGCTTATTTTGGCAGACCTAACTATTTCGCGATAGTCTACGACTTATATTGCGCTGTTTACAAGTATGCAATGTATTGCGGTTTGTCTCTCTCTCGGACGTTGCAACCGATGCCCCGCTTCGCCTTCATGTAAAGGTAAAAAAGAGGCTCTTGTTTACGACGTTGTCGGTTTGACAGAAGGCTTTTGTGTTTCGATCTTAGTTCGCACAAGGCCTTTCTCTAGCATGCGTCGTAACTCTTCTCAAACCAAGCGCGAACAGTTTCGGCTTTCTATTGTACCCGCTCCTATTTCAAGCTTCGTTTTTTTTTTTTTTTTTTTTCATTTCATGTTCCTATTTCATGGTCGTGCCTCATGGGCGCATCCTCCAGGACCAGGGCCCATTTCCTTCGCTGCCAAAACCAACAATGTAGCGGAAGCCTCTTCGCTTGTGTTTTTTTTTTTTTCGCGACGGATGCCCGTAAAGTTTACATTAGACGCTAGGGAATTCACGTCGCTCCTCGAGTCGGTCTCTGCGAGCGACATTACAATGTCAACAACTGCTGCTCTCTCGTTCCTCGCATTCCGTCGCATGGGCTCCGGTATCAAAAAGAGGCAGGTATGTCGTTTCTGAATAAAAGAAAGGCACCCCTTCTTGTCGGCCGGCATTCTTTTGGGCTATATTTACCAGAGCAAAATCCCATTGTAGGCATATGCTCGAACGTTTCAACCATTTCGGATGAAAATAGCAAAGCCTCACAGAAAAAATCTTCCCTCGGTGAAGGGAGTACACCTGAAATTTGCATTTTGCAGAGATACTTCACAAACTTCCCGCCTCCTCGTCTGTGTGTTTGCATGCTAGGTGCCTGTTAGCTTTTTTCCTAATTTAAAGCGACATTTTTGAAATAACATTAGTTATACACACACCACGCCTTCTGGAATTAAAATAAAGTAGTATAAACAAGAATCACTTTTGTTGTTCAGAAATGGTTGTCAGTGGCGCTCTTTGTTTGAAACTTATTTCATTCATTGTTGTGACCAAGCCTGTGCGCCCATAGTAGTGTGAAACACAAACTTTGGTGTATTCTAATCCTTCAGTGTGATGTCTCAAGCTGAGTTTTTTTGAAATGTCATTTATAAATAAATGTTGGGTGGATAGATCGCTGGATGCATGAAAAGTACTTAGCTGCCCTTGGAGTTTTTTTTTTTCGAACCGTTTCAAAAGATTTTTAGCCATATTTTCATATACAGATTAGATGTGTCATTTATTAATGATAACGTCTGCCATCACGGCTCCGCAAAAGTTTTGACGTTCTAAAAGGTTCGGAGTGCTTCGACTTCATAAAACCGAGGTTAAAGTGTTATTCTAATTTATTTTTGTCCAAGGGAAACATTTCATAAGCGCGTCCTTGGGGATAATGAAAAATGGGTAGTAAACGTACCGAGGAGAAGCAAATAGTAAGATTGATGTAATTTTTGGAGGGTTGTGATGCGCGCAAGCTACACCTGGCCTATGCGAGGAAGGAAGACAATAAACTTTATTTTCCCGACCACTCTAACTTGTTGGTGGGTACCATTGCAGAAATAAAATATCGTTGCTCAAAAAAATGGCATAAAGTTATGTTGGCGTGGCTTTGTTTTGGACGTAAGGTCTTCACCAGTACGCCTCCTTACCGGTGCAGGGCAGCCTGCCATGTTCAAGGCATCCTTTTCCATTTTCAAATTCATGAACCCGCTTTCTTGATACCGCGTCCAACTTCACTGGCAGCGTGTTCTGCTTACGTGGCCTCTTTAGGAAATTGAAGATTCTCGCTTTGCGTCTAAATAACATACTTGAGATTATTCAACGGCTCAGCCGTTAGCATTCTCTTCGCAGATGCCTGGACACAATCGCGGAAGGCTTGGGCTCGAACTAACGCACTTCAGATGGAATAAAGACGCGCGGCCACTGCTCCGTAGCTATTACAGCACCGCACGGAGTGAAGAAAGTTCCGGGGCATCCGATGCAACGTAGGCCCAGCATGTGCTAACAACCGCCCACGCGTAGTGGGCAAGAGCGGCAGCAAGCAACACCACTCGTGCTGGTCATAAACCACGGGCCACTCGCGCGCAGCCCAGACGCTCCTCCGGCGCCCGAAGAACAGCTGAGTCGTGGCCGTCCAATAACAAAAGGCAGCGTCGCTCCACAACAGCTGTGCGAGCTTATTTAATTAGAGCCGGGAGGAGGCGCTGCAGGGCACGCTGGCTGGCTCCGTCTCCTGGCTGCCGAGGCTGCCCCCGCTTCACGCTTCCTCAGCATCTGCTGGCTCGGGCATGCCGACGAAAGGGTCTCGAAATTTCCCCTGCCGCAGCGCCTCCCATCTAGTTTATCAGGACGCACGCGCTGCCGTACCCGCTGTGTGGGAAACCTTAAAGAATACAACGGAGAGGACCGAGCGTCGAGACTTTCATATTCAGTTAACAAGGACGCAAAATGTTGTTTATTTGCTTTATTGTCCGTGGCTCCTGGTAATGTGCAGTTCAGCGTAAACATAAAGGAAAGGCATTACGGGCAGCGATCTTCGGGGCTCGCAAGTGCTCTGGACATTCTTCAACGGAGACACGTGTCGAAAGCAGTTGGCAAGAAAACAGCAGACGCTCAACAGTAAAAGACCGAATGTCGCCAACATAATGCAGCGCTCGTCGTAACAGCACGGAGACAGAACAGCGCAGTGGCAAAACAGAACGCGACAAAATAATTGAATTACGAACACAACACCATGTCATAACAGGACGCGTATGGCGGACGTGTGAAGAGAGAGAGAGAGAGAGAGAGAGAGAGAGAGAGAGAGAGAGAGAGAGAGAGAGAGAGAGAGAGAGAGACTTTATTTTTTCCGGTTGTTCATAAGGAGGACTAGTCGTCCTCCATGAACAGCGGCCAGCAGCCCTTGGGCCGTGGAGGCGTTTTTAGCCAACTGGACGGCCCTGAGTTGGACGAGCTGAGCAGCACGGTCTCCCACCGCTAGTCATTCGTGATTTCACGACCTTTCTAGGTCGCCTGAGGACAAGCCCATACTGGCGGAACGCCTGGTCCTGAGATAGCGCACCCATGCCTGAATACAGGCCAGTCTAGCAGCGACTGTACGCAGTGCTAGTACACTCCGTAGGTACAAAATCCAGCGTCCATGGCACACGGGCGACACGAAAAATGGTTGATGGCTCAAAAAATTAAAAGCAGGTGGAAAAATTCTATATAGGAATGACGCCGATCTTCAGCCGCTACTCAACCATCATCAGCTCACCGAAGACAGCGACCGCGTCTGTACTCCACCTAACTGGCGGGCAACAACAATGTCCACCAGCAAGCCCGCCCCGCGGGTGAGCCTGACGACCAGCAGTGCGCTGGACCCCGAGCAATTACCGGTCTCCAAGGCAGAGATCGCCCATTCGTCACCTGGGCTACTGGACTGAGGAACCACACCCATGTCTCTACAGATAAAGTTCTCAACTACTAAAATTAGAATTGCTACAGCGCGAAATGAACAAAGACAGGAGAAAACGACAGGACTAGCGCTGACTTCCAACTGAATTTCTGATGAAGAAACTGGTACCTCTTATACGCACCCATCATGTAAACGACAGAAAAAAACAAAAGATGAAAACCAAAACCAAACCCCGAGAAACCAAGAAAACACACAACCACACCAAAAGGCGTTCACGCGCTTGGCACAATCTATGAAGATACGAGGTTACGTCGTATCCGATGTACACTACATGTTAAAAAGAAAATCAATCTTCTTTTTTGACAACGCGATAGACGCCCCGCTCATGCATTTGCTACCCAAACTCGCAACCTCATGAGCTGCCATTACCTCTCGTGTAGTTTGCTTTCTGCTGTGCTTGTGTGTTTTCTTGGTTTATTGCGGTCCGTCTGGTTTTCAACTTTTAGTTTTCCGTCGTTTACATTATGGGTGCGTATAAAAGGCGTCAGTTTCTTTGTGAAAAAATCAGTTTGAAGTCAGCGCTCATCCTTTCGTTCCCTCGTGTCTTTGTTTTTTCGCCCTGTAGCTGTTTCAATATGAACCACCAACTCGCCCAACAGTACGCCCTGTTAAGTTCTACTACTACCCAGGGAAGCTCATGTAAGGAAAGTTAAGAGCCCGAGTTCGACCCACTGGTTTATAGCCGGTGAGTTGCACAATCGGTGCATCAGGCCGCGTGTGTGTGTCAGAATGGAAGAAAATAACTGTGGTTGATTCCTCTGTGATAGTAATCGGTAAAACACGAAAGTGAAATGTGCAGCGAAATTTGCAGCCAAGCATAATTTGCGGGTCTGCGGCTGCCTGGTGGGTTTGCTTGGCGAGTGACGTCCTGCTGGCGGGTCGCTTCGGCAGAGGTGTACTGGCGTCATTTCCGTGACGGGTATGACGTCAGTGAAATCATGCGGATAAAACCATTTTGTGTTAAAATATAAAACCGAAAATAAACAACCCCAAGTGTAACGTGCTCTTTAGTACTAAAGGTCTTCCCCACAAGAAGACCCTGTGTGCAGGGGTGCACCCTTTAGAGGCTACTTGCTTCGTTGTACTGGCGTCATTTCCGTGACGGATATGACGTCACCGAAATCTTGGTGTATTGGGTAATAAAACACTTTCATGTTAATACAACAGGTTGGCATCGCTAATTAAGTAGAACCGGTGGTTGACAAGCCAAAGCAGCATCTCAGAGGTAAACTCCCAAACAAAAAGCACACAGTCGAGCAGCTGGTGCAAGCTGTATTCTTTTCCGGTCGGATCTACATCGGACGATTGACAGCGGTGCAGAGCAGCGGCGAACATGCGGACGGCCACACAGGCACGGTAGGCGGCGTGCGCGCTGTCAGTCGTCAAGGAACTCACCGCGTCGCCATCCATGTAATTGGCGGTGACCGAGGCCTCAGTTCGGAAGGGTCAAAGCAGGGGGATAGAACTCATCTGTGGTGTAATTCGTATGCCGACGTGTCCAGCTTCTCCTTCGGTTTTGGGGAACAGGTTTCCTTATATGGACGCAACTGGACCCAGAATAGGAAATTACGAGAGTTCAATGACGTTTCGTGCGTGTTTAGCTTCAGAAGCCTT
Organism: Haemaphysalis longicornis; assembly: GCF_048455015.1. Classification (NCBI taxonomy): domain Eukaryota; kingdom Metazoa; phylum Arthropoda; class Arachnida; order Ixodida; family Ixodidae; genus Haemaphysalis; species Haemaphysalis longicornis. Next base: position 11,381,806 of record NW_027526335.1, on the reverse strand, counting down.
TATCGGCTAACCGCGTTTCTCTCCAGATAAAAATTTCAAGCCTCCTCCGTATAACGACGACGATGGTTGAAACTCGAAGCTCCCCTGCATGCGAAAATCAAATGGCGAAGTGCCAAACCCAAATCTGCTGCAATCTATCTCTATGTCAGAACATCAACGATCAAAGTGCAAACTGCCTGAGAGTGAAAGACCAAACTCGGCCAACAGCAAACGGATCTCTCAAGAAAAAACCCAGCGCCTCCACCCCCCACCACACACACACACCCATCGTCGTCGTTAAAACATCGTAATCTGCAACCCATTGTTCACTTCAACTTAGCCAAAGTCCAAAGTCAACACCCGTGAAACGAACCCAAAGGAAATGAAATGTTGCAGCAGGCGGCATCCTATCCTGATCCTGTCTTATGTAAAAAGATGTATCGGACTGTAGAACCATTTGTCCTTTTTCTGCATTCTGAATATTTATTATGCAACTAAACCTGTTTCTGTTAAAAAAATGCGATGATGGCGCATTCGGGTAGACGTCAGCTTAACGCTGGGACCCAGGTTTGATTCCGACCACGGGAATCGTTTTTTTTTTCTTGTGTCATCATCATCATCCTTATCGTCATGTGCCCTTCCATTGTGTCAAGTTGGCTTTCCTGCAGTGCGTTCTTGTTATGACACTGCCATCAGTGAGATTAAAAAAGCTTTGCTTTAATAATTCAACAAAACAGCTCTAGTGCATGTGTATTTGTCACAGTGCCAAATGTTAACAGCTAGCGAGCAAGTGGGGACCCGTGCAAAAAAAAATAATAATAAAGAGCTTTGCCAATGGGTAATAAAATAATTCTCCCAACCATCAGCGCTTGGCGGCAATAGTTTTTCGGCCCCTAAGGTAAACAATATACTAGCTACAAAGCCCTCGCAAGAAAGCATACTCTGGGTTGATGTTGTCCCCCAGTCGATGCAGAAAACTTCAAACCTCCAATGAGAGGAGAACTCTACAGGTAAAGAAGGGAAAGGAAAAGGCCGCTCTACTTAACGACCAAGGCCTGCACAAGAGTTGCGCCGTTCGCACTTCGGTTCAGCAGCAAATGCGTATTCCCAATTTCCCTTTGAGTCGTCTCCGTTCTTTGCCCCACGTCTTCGACGGACGCCGCCTTTCAATCTCGAGGAGGGCGCCCAACAAAGCGGAATTGGTGAGGCTTCCCGGTCAGGCTCCACTTTTTGTCCGCGTTCCCATCAGCCTGTGCTGTGATTCACTGCATTACTACTGCTTTTCTTTTTTTTTCTACCTTTTGTTAAGAGCGCTTCCCGAGGCAAACATCAATCTTTCAATACTTTCAGTGCACGCGATAGACTCGACGCTACGCGCGTAAGAACATTTCAATTTCGAGTCTCTGTGTCACTCTGTTTTGAAGCGGAGCTTTATATGTCTAGTCGAAGGGAAATCCCGTGGTTCGGAGTACGCTGAAAACCCATTCGGCGCATTCCCATGCTCTTGAGAGAAAGGCAGTTTGGCTAAGTTTATGACAGCGGAGCACGCGCGTAGCGAGCTCCTGCATTAATCTCAGTTCAAGCGGTAACGGCGGGCGGTGCGGATGGAGTGGCATCAATTGGGAATGGCAAACACCCATCGCACCTTACTTCCAAACGGGTAGGCCAAACGTCATGCGTAAAACACCGGCGACGCTTGACAGCTTCGCTGGTTGGTCATCTGTACGTAGTGCAAGGCTTTTAGATGCGAAGTATCTCATGCTCAGGGCTGTGTCCCTCCCTCCCTCATTGTCGTTGTCCGCCGTCCATACTCTACTGCGCTTGCGCGTCTCTTCAGCCCCGTCAGCGTTTGGGCTGACGTCAGCGCAGTCCACTATAAAAAGAAACAGTTAGGCGGCGCCCGCTTTCGATCCCACGACTCTCTGCCCGCAACAGGAGGTACGTGGCGCTCTTCCCACTGCGCTACAAACCGAGACGGGAGCATGTGCTACGAACGCGCCTTATGTCCTTCACTCATTCGAACTACGTCAAGAAGCTACTGATACAACGAAGGCACGCGAAGGTGAACGTCAACGGAAACGACGAACTGAAAACTAATGGGAACTTCAGTCGACCCCATGGCTGCTTCGCATACTACTTAGGGTTCCCCTGTGGGAAGATGGTGTAATTTTTTAACACGAAAGTGTTTTATTCCGGGGGATACCAGGATTTCGCTGACGTCATATCCGTCACGGAAATGACGCCAGTACAACGAAGCAAACGGCCTGTAAAGGGTGCACCCCTGCACGCAAGGTTTTCTTGCGGGGAAGCACCCTTTTAGTACTAAAGAGTTTGTTATACTTAGGGTAGTTCGTTTGTGGGTTTTATATTTTAACACCAAAGCGTTTTATGCCGGGATACACCTAGATTCACTGACGTCATATCCGTCTCAGGAATGACGTCAGTGCACCTTTGCCGAAGCGACCCGCCACCAGGACGTCGCTCGCCAAGTACACCAACAAGACAGCCGCCGACCCGCAAATCAGGCTCAGCTGCAGATTTCGCTGCACATTTCACTTCCGTGTTTTACTGATTCCTATGACAGAGGAATCAACCGAAGTTGTTTTTTGTGTGTATGGACGCACATCAAGCTGTCTTGACTTAACGTGGGGCTATAATTCTTAACACGATTTCGTTCTATTTCAACATAGGTGCCGCGAAAAATAAGCGTCACGCCAGCGTCGCTTGCGTAAAGCAACCAGAAGGCATTGAATTTTTTTCGAACACGCCTGCACTCTAGACTGCGAAAGAAGCAAGAACTAAACAAAGAGGCGAGAGCACGTGGCCTGACCTCCCCCTGATCTCTAACTCCTCCCCAACCTTGTTTTTTCACGCATGCGAGCTTAGTTACGCTGGAGGAGAGTTTTCTGCGTACACAGGACTCCCCGATATTCCTTTTCTCCCAGCTAGATAAAGCTTCGTTCTTGTCGGTTTATCAGGCTTCGGTTTATCAGGCTCCGCTTTGTAGGACAAGAAACAAAATACAAAGAAAAAGATATGCGCGCTGTCCAAACAGATTGCGCATGCCTTGAGTGAGTGAGTGAGTGAATGAGTGAGTGAGTGAGTGAGTGAGTGAGTGAGTGAGTGAGTGAGTGAGTGAGTGAGTGAGTGAGTGAGTGAGTGAGTGAGTGAGTGAGTGAGTGAGTGAGTGAGTGAGTGAGTGAGTGAGTGAGTGAGTGAGTGAGTGAGTGAGTGAGTGAGTGAGTGAGTGAGTGAGCATTGTTTGCTGGTGTGGGCTTAGCCTCGCATGAGAATGCCGGCAATTGCTTCGCCTAAGAGACACCATACAGTATCAAAGACACGAAAAGTCACCCGTGATCACTAAGCCATGTGATCTGCAGAAACTTTAACAGGAGTCGAGAGACATCTCTTCTTACAACACGGTGACCTCCAAGGAGAAAAACGATGTCCTCTGTTGCAGTATGCGACACTACTAGTATCTGGAGGCCACGAAAAATGTTCCCCAGATAATGGTTTCATCGCAATCTATAATGACCCGTCCGTCCCCTTGGCCCTCTTACAATATTGTTCCCAAAAAGGCTCCACACATCCCAAGACAAGCGCACCAAAAGATGCTGTCAGCATCAATTCTTTCTCTCTTTGTTTGCCCCAGAAAAAGTTTATTTTTATTACTTCCCGTGCGAACAGAGACAAGCAATACGAACACCGCCATTAAAAAAAACGCAATGATACTAGACAGACATGCGAAACGGGCCTTCTGTCTACATACCAGTAATGTTCTTTGTAAACTGCGCGTTTGATGAGCAAACAGAGTTATTACTGTCCCTGCTCCGCGCTTAAACGCAGAAGCCAGCTCGTTTTGTGTGGTGCTCTATACCGTCTTCCTACCCGTCATGATAGCCGGTCTCCTGCTGCCATGTATCCCAGCCCCGTCGAGTTAATGCGATCACCGCATTCATTTTGTGCCAGACCTTAATTAATTCAGGTTGCCCAGTAGCGGCCTAATGAGTAGTAATTACGTACGGAAAATGAGGTTATATGTGCGCACCGGCGAGCGCGCGAGGCAAGAATAAATGCGGAAGCCTGAGCGCTGGCGCAATTAGCCGACGCGGGGGAGGCGCTCCTCCGACGCTGGTCCCCGGCCGAATGGCCTCGCACAAGCGCCCCCCACCCACCCTCCGCTTTGAACATTTTGTATCGGACTGCTTCATCCGGCTTTGGCTCATTACATATAGCAGTCGCGCAGGACGTAACTCGTGCGTGAATCGCCACCGGGATAAATCAATGCCGGCGATACAGAAGAAAGCAGGGAGCGACGAATTTTGCTCCGGGGCGAGCCATTATTGGGCAGAAAAGCAAAGGAGTCATCTCCGAAGCTACGTGACTTCTCCTTTCATTAGTTTAAATTGCATAAGCCCTGTCTGGCACGTTTCATTTTCTGGTTACGGAGCGCCGGGGGAGAATAGAGGTGCGGGAAAAGAAGAAGGCTGTGGTGAAACTACATGGGCGAAAGCGTGTCTGGAAAACTTTTATTGCGAGCGAAAATTATGCAGATCACGCCACCGGGAGGGGTGGCTAAACTACCAGGTTTTCGCTTCCACGTTACACAAATTTGGTTATTGGTCTCTCTAGATTAAACGCAGACGAAAAACTTCATTTCGCACTCGCCGGAAATCCAACCGAGCCAGACCAGACGAAGTTTTACGGGTAACTTGGTAACCACAATGCGAAGATAACAAATGCAACAACGATGCGTTGGTGTGAGAACAAATATGCCTCGAAATCCTAAACTATGCCCTCGTATACAACGTGGCTGGTGAAACTGAATAAAAAAAGCACCCAATGTAGAAATTTGACTTCTTATTTCTCGAGAGCAAAAAATTTCTATTGCGCGTGAAAGAATACGTCCGCAGAAAAATCATGAAAATGAATGAAAACAACACGTACAGTCCTTGCCAATTTTTTTAAGCCCTGGCGGCCGTAGTCGGTGCAGGCGCGCGGCCCAGAATGGGCGCTGCGGTTGCCGCTGTCGGATGGTTGAGCGGCTAGAGCACGCGAGGGGAACTTTAGCCCTTGCTTTCGCAGTGTGGCTGGCGCGACAAGTGCGATGCGAAGTGCCTGCGCTAAGAAACCAGCCGTGCACTTGCCGCTTCAGCCGCATTACGAAATCAAGAGAGAGGGTCCCCTCGCTCACTCTAGCCGCGTAAGCAGCCGACAGCGGCAACCGCAGCGGCCCTGCTGGGCCACGCGCCTCCTCCGACCATGGTCTTCATGGCCTACAAAATTTTGACGAAGGATGTACCTGTTTTTTCTTCTTTTTTTTTTTCGAGCGGCAGCATGGTGAAAAAATTCTGGAAAATAGCACCAGCCAGCTATAGAAAATATTCTTCCGGGTGTTTTTTAGCTCATACCAAGCATGTAATTATTCAATCGCGTAAGGAAACGTACAATGGGGGAGTTACCGGTAGTCCTGTTTGATAAAAAAAGTTTGCATGAAGGGGTAAGTACGAGTTCTTTTGCACCAGCTTAAACTGTCGTTGAGGTGTCCTTGGTCCACGCTAATGAGGACACACAAATAAAATGAAGTCAAATGGCGCAACACCCATAGTTAAACCACCCAGCGATGAGACAGACGCTCGGCGCCTTAAACCCTACCAGAAATCGATGAGACAGATGTAGCCGCTAGCGGCGACGAATTCAGCCTGTGTGCATAGGCCGGGCATAGACCAATGCCGGGCGCTGGTGATGTGGCCAAGGCAACGTAGATCCAGCCTACAGAGTGAGCCAGCGTCTTTTTCTTTAAATTTTGGATTTCTTCTATAGCCGCAGCTCAAGTCGGTATATTCTCTCTATGCTCTGCTTTTATCTCACCTTCTACGATGCAATTTTCAACCCGTTTTTACCGCGTTATAGCTGTATACAACTCAGACCACGGGATTTGTTAAGTTTCGTGCTTGCGCTGGAGAGGCAGGGAGGACGTGGCCTGGTAAGCGACGGCCTGGCGCTAGGTGTAACGTCACGATGTGGGGGTCTACCCTTCGTCAGCAGGTAGCCGCAGCTGGACGTAAAATGAGTTTGGAGTTGCTTAGCACGTAGCTAGGGGTGAACAACGCTAGGCCTGGCAAGGCTATGGAGGTGTATCAGCTCAGGTGTTTCGTGCAAGTCTCAAATGGTGGTGGTGAATCTTCTATTCTTAACTCTCTCCCCTTTGAACTGTTTTCGCTCAGCAGCCGTGCTCAAATTAGAGCCGCTGTTTTTGAACTACGAGGTTATGTGTATGCTTTCGAATGTATTCTCCAGCACATTTTTTCTATCACCTCCATTCGTGCTCATTGTTTTTAATTTCTTTTACTCCTTTTCTTTTTTTCTTTTTTCTCATTAACGACATTGACCAATATTTGTCAAGGTCCACGTCCACGTCCATGATGTGTAGCCAATGCCGCGAACGGCCCCACAAGCCTTTTTTGGCTTGGGATGTCCAACATTTGTAACCAGTTCCTTTGAGGAAATAAAGATTATAATTGTTCTTAGTATTTCACTTATTTCAGCGGAGTGGAGATTCGCTCCGGAAAGCGGGAGAAGCCCACAGTCAGGCTCTTGCGGCGGCTGCTTTCCTGCGTGCCCGGTCTACCAGCTGTTGCTGGTCCTCCGTGTCCGAACTGCACAGAGCAGCCTACCACTGCTCGAGGGTTGGCGTGCGAATTAGGTGGGCTGCTGGTGTGCTCTGGAAAGCCCAGTGTCAAAGCTACTACCAGTGTTGTACGGAACGGCGTTACAAGGAACGGCGTTCCTGGAACTAGTTCCTTTTTGGAGGAACGGAGGAACGCCACCGTTCCATTAAGGGTCGGCGGAACTGTAACGGTAACTCGTTACGTTTTTGAAGGAACGTCAGGAACGGCGTTCCTGCCGTTACATCGCTAGGATTTGGCTGTTTTTGATGCCAAGGCTCGAGTACAAAAATTCACAAAGCGCTACTGCGTTTCTCTTCCTATAAGATGGTCAGTTTGCCCGGCCTTCAGCCGTACGTGCTTCCTCGAAAGTCAAAGGCAGAAGAATAACCACGCAGCAGGCCGCAGCTTGTGCTTGCTTTCATGCTGGTTGCTTACGTGGCGTTCGACGGGTGAATTGCGTAGCCGCGAGAATGCTTTTCACCCTTCTTCGTTTGTCTGGGGAGGCCAGAATGCGCGTCTGGCCGCTAGAATTGTTCCCTGGCGGGGAAAGAATAGAGAGTTTTAGCAGTCTGTCCGTTCTGTCGTATGCATTGTTACTGGGTTGACGGGGATCCGGCTGGGCACTTGGGCATTCGTCGCGGTAGGGGGATTAGTTCCGCGGGCCTGCCACTGCCTGCGGGCCTGCGAGCCTGCCTGCAGAGGAGTGTGACTTGAGCTTTACCATTGCGTCGACTGGACTTCGAAAACTTGAAGACGATTGTTGCCGCTCTCGTCACACTAGCCTATTCATTTTTTTTGCTCCTTATAATGGGAGGAAGGGATGTATAACTGGGGGGTCCATGATATGCGTGACTTGATGAGTTAATTCCCAAGGAGGCGACTGAAGGCGCAGAAAGAGCGATTCCTGGAGTGGGGGCGCCGTCGATATATGACCGCGACGCGCGGAAGGGCGTAGCCAGCAAACGATAGTGGCCATTGTGGTCTCAGCGGCTTTTGGGTGGCTTTTTGTGTCACATTATAGAGGTTTCGTGCGCCCATGGTGAATGTAAAGCTTTTTCTCTGTTTTAAACACGAAGTGTGCAATGTCATTGTTCTGAATGTATCACCCAATTCCCTGCAAAAGCCTCCACTAAGAGGCTAGCAGTATGTTCCAAATAAAAAAGAAAAAAATCACTGCGGTGACGCTTCGGAGACCGTGAACTCCACCACGCCAGTAGGATTTTCAGGGGAAACCGAAAATAATATGGCTGAACAAAAAAATCTGTACGAGATTCAAGCGTACAGGCGGGAGGTGGGAGGGGGGGGGGGGGGGCGCTAGAACAAAGAATTAAGAATTAAAATGTGGTAAATGTAGGCTTGTTAACATTAAACGAAGGTTGGTTGTCCCGAACACAATGGGTGGAATTTGTATGCACAACCGGTACGCGCTTAATCAGCATTTAGGACATTAGAGCCTGCGGCTGTTTTCCAAAAGGCCCGTTTTCCTCACCGACAATATCCTAGACCAGTGTTCGCGAATTAATTTTAGCAAGGTAGCCCAGCCTACGTAATACTCTTCATAAGGTTCTCTTCATTCTGGGGGGCTAGCTAATGTTTGTTACTTTTTGGATATTGAGAGTGTGCATGTAATTTATGTAATTTGGGGGTGTGTAATTTAAAAAAATACAAAAGAGGCGGTAGACCATAGTAAACACGGGTAATTGTCTTAGCTAAAAAAGAGTGAATATAAATTAACAACCTGTCATAAATTAAAAAAACGCGTGCTAAAGATTTCAATCGGCTGCATAACAGGTGTCCCCAGGAAGAGGTATTAAACAAAAATATATAAATGTAAAACTTCTAAAAATACCTGGCAAAGATCTGACATGGCATCAATCAAAAAAATAAATTCACTGCTCCAGATTGTTGTCCATAACCCAGGTAAAGCGGAAATAAAAATATAACGGATGTCGCAAACCGGCAAGCACCGGATAATTTGGTCGCCGAAATGTCCGTACACCGAAATTTGCGTGCACCGAAACGCCCGTACACCGATATGTCCGTACACCAAAATTTCCGCACCGAAATATCCTGCATCGAAATGCCCTCGAGCCGTCTGGAGTTTGTCCGGTGCTCCCTGAAAAAATTCGCCTAGGAGCGTTTCTTTTGATTATCTTTATCTCCAGATAATCTGCTGCCGGTGGTGTTAATATTCGTATAATATACGTAGCTCGATGTGAGTTTTAAATGTCTCACTTAATGTTGACCCAGGATTATCCGACACTATATTTTAATTTAAAAATCTAATTGTAACGTTAATGTAACGACACGTTCCAATTTTCGAAGTGGAACTGGAACGCGTTCCTTTCGCAATAAAGGAACTTGTAACGGGAACTCGTTTCAAAATTGGCAAGGAACGAGGAACGAGCTTTCGTTCCTATTTTGGAGGAACGTGTACAACACTGGCTACTACAGCGTTGCTAAAATAGCACTTAGAGTAGTTTCGTGGCTGTATAGCATACACGACTATAACGCGATCAAAAACCCCTGTCACTGCGCGGATTAGCCTCAATTTTTTATTCGTTTTCATAAATGAATTGGCCCGAATTACGCAAGTACCCAACCACATTTACCGCCATCACAGATAACCTTGAAGATTGGAAAGCAGTCCTGGAAGTCTTAGTCCAGAAAAACACGAAAACGGTGCAACTCACCGATAAACACCCTGAGGGTGACACCCACCTGCTGCGTATTAGGGCAGCCCGCAGGGGCCTGATCAAACGGTAGCAGAAACAAAAGCACAACCAAACCGTAAAAAAAAAACGTATCGCCAACATTACCACGCAAGCTGTGCAGTATGCACACACGCTAACAGTAAAAAATTGGCACCCTTTCTGCTATCAATTAAAAGGTACCCTCAGCACGAAGCTGACCTGGCATATCCTTCGCAAGCTTGTCGGGGACAAGCCTACACGAACCCCCTGCCCCACCTCATCCAAAACAGTGGTCTACCCCCCCCCCCCCCCATCCCCCCTACCCCCGAGAACTCATACACTCTCTCCGTGACCATCTCTTCGGGCACCTACAACCCACCCCATGCCCACTTCCGTACTATATTCAGGTCCCCCTAACACCGCACTGGGCATCCCCTTCACCTCCGAGGCGCTACACCAGACCCTTAACAAGCTTACCAGAAATAAGACTCCTGGTCTCTGTTTGTTTTGTCTCTAGGGTATTACAGCGTTGTAAGTGTACACTTGCCCACTATTTGTGCAGGCTGGTACCGGTAGTGCACTTCAAGGGGAATTTGTCGTAGCTCTGGCCGTCCATTTGCTTGCTTGTTTACGCACTTGTTTACGCAGATATGCAAGTGTTTTCATTCGTAGTTGCGGTGGTCCTAGTAGTCGTTTGACTGCGAGAAATCACATGTTTTATGTAACGCGTGCCCTAATTTCTTCTTCCGCAGTAATTTAAATGTAGAGTGTTTGCTCAGATAGTAACCGGCATAAACCAAGGCAGCCCTGTCCAATATTTTATTTGCGCTTAGCCGGCCCTAGTACTCGCATGGTTTTCATTAGTGTTTAATGGTAAAGGCGAGGTTAGACTATCTATTTCGCTTAGCTGTGTACAAGTCTGATGCAATGCTCTCCCGCGTTCTTTGTCTTATCAAGGGCAGGCTACTCACGAGCAAACGTACGCGGTTGGCGAGGTTGTGAACGCAGTTAGTATCCTGCGCAGTTTCCTTTTTCCCGCCAGCTGCTCGCGTGAGAATGTGCACGGTTAGCGGTTTTGTCAACGCAATAGAGTAGCCTCCTGCGTGTAGTTTTCTTATCAATAACAGGCTATTCGTGTGCGAACGTGTGTGTTTAACGAGGTTGAGGATGTAATTGAGTAACCCGAAAAAGTGATAGAGAAGAAACAGCGCGAGTGCGACGCGGACAGGAGATGAGCATGTCAACCGCAGGAAGTATCGCGCTTTTGTATCCAAACGTGACATATGCACTTTTGCCCTTGTCGCAGGTTTCCCAAAAATGAAGCGCTTCGTTTTGCGTGACAACGTGCTGTTAGAAGAGATAACTGGAAACCGAGAGACGGCGACCGACTGTGTTCAGTTTACGTTGAAGCGAAATTCCTTAAATTTGCCTCACGCTTTCTGGCAAGTGCATCGAGGATATTCACTGTGTACCCTGAATAAACAAACTGCTTTAACAAGCTTCAGCGTATGCCTTATACCTTTTGTAAAATACATTAAGGGAACGCTATAAGTGACAGAGATGAACTGAAACGGGAAATTATAATGTGTGGGCCGCATAGTAACTCAGCATGCTACTTAATTTGGCCTTGGGCATGTGCAATCAGTGAGGATGTTGAATAAACCATAAAAACTGCACGTGGAAAACATACAAACAGTGCAATATCCTCATTACTTGCAGCACTATTTCACACAAGTCGACTGGTTACACTGTTTCGACAAACCTTGCTGCGGTGTTAAGTTGCGTAACGAACATTCATTAATTCCGGCACTGCTGCTAGAAGAAGCAAGCGTCAACTAATCACGCTGGAACAGAGGTGTTTGTTTTGTTTGTTTCTTTGTTTAATTCCACTCCAAGGAGCAGTGGGCTCGGAAATAAAGCTCCAGCGAGCTTAACAATCGCGGCACTGTATCGCACTTTTCAGCGTGAAATGCGGGAATTAGTATATAGGCTGTGTTCAAGCGGAATCTCTTGGCATGGCGTGCAACGTGACGTACTTAAAATGCTTAAGAGGCGGTCTATAACTTTAGAGACACCGAATAAACGTTTTTTTTTCGAAATGAAACCAGGAGTGGTGTCTTCAGCCTAGAGCTAGGTTGTTTCCCGCGGCGACGGCTCTCTTCACCACCCAAAGAGAAGCAAACGCTAACTCGCTGCTAGAATCACGTAAATACTTACGGGTAAGACGAAATAACGGCTGGCGTCAAATATCCTCATTGACAAAGCCAACTTAGGCTATTGTTTCGCCCTTGTAAACCCCCCCCCCCCCCCCCCCCACACACACACAAAAAAAATTTAAAGCCGTTCCACTCAATGTGAAAGCTGTTGGAAGTGCAGAGCAGTGATTTGCCATAATAGGCTGTAGCGCCGTTATCCGTTCACTGCTACCACCCATTGGAACCCGTATTTCCCGCCTTCGCAGTGCTCGCGTGCCCCCTGCCTGAAACTGCGCCAGCGGGAGTTCTGTTCTTTTTGTGCTTGCTTTTCCTCCCGCACAAGCCAGCGTTTCACCAACACTTTTTATCGCTTACTATCGCAAAGACCAACCCAACGAGCGTTCCTAACTGAATGAGCGCGGGCGCTGCCGGTTAATTACGTATATTTTGCCTCAAATTTACTTACAGTTTCCTTCGCACTAAACAACGTGGAGATGTATGACAAGCGCCAACGGTTCACGAGTTTCGAACGGTTATGACTACATAAACCATTCGACTATCGAAGCCTCTTGGTTACGCCGCGACGACAGCCGCTACGACGGAACGCCGTGTGGCTCTACACGGGTTCAGCGAGCGTGCTACGACGACAAGGCGACCGCATAAAGTGTTCTGCACTTAAAAAAGCACGAAACACTTCAGCGTCCATGCTAGCTCAGTGCCCTTTCTGCCCACGGCAATATGGCCGCCGACTGGTTTGCCCGGCTTCACATCTCTGCGTTTTGTACGACATCCTTGGTTCGACCCTTAGTCATCTTCTCGTTGCGTTGGTCCAAAGGGCATGTCAGTGCTTACGCACATATATAATTAATCTGCAACAGATCGTTACGTTTAATATTTATCTAGTGTAGCTAGTGTAGTTTGGTTTGAGACCTCATTCCAGGAGTGTCGGTGTGATGTTGACAGCAACGTAAACACGCTTGCCAGCACGTCGTTGAGTTCTGGATGGTCCGAAATATCGTCATAGGAGCTACTCGCTGAGTCGGCGCTGTCGGGTTATTGTCTGCGGGGCATACCCGGCGACTCGACGTTGAAAAGAAGCGTCTGGACTCCGCCAGCTAGCGTGGGTGCAAAGAAGCATCGTAGTAGGCTATTTTCGGTAAGCAAGCTGGAATGGAGGTTATATGAGTGGTGTGCTGGATAAGGTGTATTTTACGCGAACCTAAAACTTAGCTCGAAGCCCGAATCGGTCCAGGATGCGATGGTTATAGCATAGAATGCGTCGCATTCAGTGGCTGCGATCGCCGTAAACACCCCGTTCCGACATTTTTTTGTCTAGACATGACGCCATCGTACGGCTGTGAAGGGACTATTTTATCGCATTCCTGTGACTTGCACTGTGCACACTGCACTGCGTTGAAAATGGCAGGTGACGTAACTCATCGCACGCTTTTTTGTCTGCGTGTGAATTAACGGCGTGACCTTGTTTTTGTTAACAACATCCTGCATGCAGGCCTCTACTGGATAGTTTGCAATTTACAAATATTTCCGAAGAGCGCCCTACTCGATATGAATGGATGCTCCGGGCGTGTCTACTGCTAACTTCCAGCTGTAAAGTTGCAAATGCTCGTTGACCAACCTATACCGGACTCCGTCGCATTTTCCGGCTTCACCTCGTTGTGTTTCTAGGGAGCTTGCAGCGCGAGAAAGCGAGTTAGCGTAAATTAACTCCGTCTTTACTAAACGTTAAGGCGTGTTTTGTTGCAGCTGTATAGGTGAAAGCGTTGAAGTCCCTCCCGCGAAATGCAAGAAACAGGAACAAAAATATTCTGTATACGTGCAACTTTCATCGCAGTTCTTTCAGAAGTGATTACTTGGGGTGACTCCGTCTTTTCGCACAGTATTTTCGCTCAGTATTTCCCCACAGTTTTTTCGCGCAGTATTTTCGCAGTATTTTCGCACTGCTAATACTGAGTACGTTTCAGAGCCGTGGGAACTATCAGTTTCAGATGTATAGACTTATTTTTCAACAGTTCAATTACACAAAGACCAGTTTAGAGTTATGCAAAGTGTTTTCGCGGTGTTCATATACAACTCGACTACCTGCTATGGAAATATGTTTCTGCAATGGTTCTAGGTTTCCGAGCGAGAAAGCTGGGGATGCCTTCCTGTATGAAAACTGCCCATGTCTATTTGCTCAAGCCAGTTTGTGTGCTGCGAATGCGGCACTGCCGAAACGAGTAATCGCAACGTTGCAAATTACCACCCCGTGTCTGCGTTGCGTGCGCACAAAAAAAAATTAACCTCCCCGCCAGGGACACGTACACCAATGCCGTTCCAACCGTTTTCGCCCACCGGCGCGAAAGGACAGCCGCTAGGTCCGCGTTTGGTCTGAAGATACCAATTAGACGGTATGGTAATTAGCACCAAACTAGTCTGTCTGCGCCAGTGCGTAAAATTGCCCACTTCGTTCACCGGCTCTTTTATGCGCTTCCAGAGTGTGCGTCTGGATGGCGACGAACTGTGGATTGCGGGCCAAAGCGGTCCATTTTCTGAACCATGCACACTTCTAGAAGCTATGCGATTCTCGCCGGAAAGCCCCAGGGCTACGCAACAGAAGTTAGCCTGAACGCTTTCATCCACGCACGGAAAGAGTATGGCTAACGAGAAACGTCCGGTGTAACGAGAGCTGATGTCCAAACTTCTCCTCCCTCTGGCGCAGTAGAACGAGAGCGCCGACTGAACTTAATTCTTCAGTACAGGGAAGCGCACGCAGGAACGTGGTGCACGCACGAGAACCGATCTGATCATTTGAACTGAAAAGAAGAAAACTTTCACACTTGTGTATCTCGTGGCCGTACTTTAGCGAATACAAGTAGTTACCCGGGCTTTATTTTTAGCCTGTAATTATTGTCGACTGCAAGAAGGTAAAAATTGCACGATAAGGGGCCGTACGGAATATCTAGATGCCGTTTCTAGTATTAACTCCTCCGTAATGCGAAAGTCGTCGTCTTTTGCAAATTGTTTAAACAAAGTAGAATTGAAACAGGTGACGTGGCTGAAACCTTAGGCATATTTGTGGCCAGATTGTAAATTATGACAGGAGGAAGAGGAGCAAACATTTAATTTATAAATTTAGAGTAGATGGATGGCCGCCTTAGTCCAAGTCACCGCGTGCTTTCGCTGCTCGAGTGGCCCTCTGGATCTGGTTTTGTTGGTCCGCCAGTTCCAAGCTGGTCAACGCGCATACCCACTGCTCGGAAGGAGGTGAGGGGAGTGGGAAAGGGTGGTGTGGGTAGAACAATACAAGGGATGTTGACTGGGGTGCAGCAATCAGGGCAGTGGTAAGTGAAACGGCTGGGGGAGATGTGAGACAGGATGGTGCCGTTGTAGTATATGTTTGTTTGAAGATTTCGCCAGTTGCGGTATTCTTCGTTGGTGAGTGTCGGGTGTGGATTAGGGTGTTCTCGGCGGGTGTTGTGGTAGTGCGAAAAGATATCGGAATAGGTACCTGTTAACGGGTATAGCATCTCTTTAGTGGTGTACAAGTCGTCCGGCCTGGTCGGGAGTGCCTGGTAGTGGAGTTCGCAGGCCGCAGCGTGGGCTGCTTCGTTCCCGGGGAGGGAGTCGTGACCTGGGGTCCAGAAGATGGTTACGTTAGGAGGTGATACTACGGCTTGTAGAAGCTTGAGGGCCGGTAGAGGAATTCTTCCAAGGAGGTATCTTCGACATGCAAGCAAGGCTAAAATGGGGGCTAGTTGGTTTTGCATCTTCTTGAACCGCGCTGTTTTAAAACAGAACAAGGAAATAGCACACAGGACGAGATGAAGCGCGACATGCTTGCTGCGAGTCGGTGATTATCGTTATGTAGTCGCGCGTTGCTGTATGCATTGCTAGGGCTATTGCCGTAGCTTCCGCTGCAGATGCGGATAGGTGGTGGTAAGTGGCCGCAGTGTATATGGTGCCGTTGGTGTCGGTGACCGCTAGGGTTGAGTGGGAAGGTGAGTGAGCGATGTCGGTGTAGCGGGTGTCGTTGTCCGATATGTACTTCTTATGTAGGTAGCGAACACAAGCGTTGCGACGTCCTTTGTTGTACTCGGGATACATATGTCTTGGGACTGGGGTGAGTTTGATGGTGTCCCAAATATGAGGTAGCAACGGCTGTAATTCTTCATGGGGTTCCGGTTTAGGACAGCCTAAATTCTGGAGGATCTGCGGCCTGTGTGGTGAGCGTAAGGCGAGAGAGTTGGCTGGTTCTTTGGGCGTATACGAGTCCAGAGAGTGAATTATGTAGGCCATGTTGAATGAGCTTATTGTTGGGAGTGAAATCCCGTAGTCGTAGAGTTATCTTGTAGGCTCACCGGGTCAGAGCGTCTACCTTCGAGTTATCTTGGGGTCGGAGTTGAACGTAGGGAGTGCCATACGAGTGCTGAGTAGTAATGCTTGCACAAGTTGACGCGTGCCTTGTTTTTTAAGACCGTGTTTGTTCCTGCATATACGGCGGATGAGGTGGGCGGGTTGTGATATGGTGGAGTGTAGCTGGGGTAGGAGGGCTGCTCCAGATTTATCTGCGTGGAAGCTTACTCTTAGTATTCGCAGGGTCTTCACTTGTGGGATGGGTTCCTGTTGTATACCATGACCTGAGGGTACGGCTACGGGTCTGGGGTTCTTCCACGGCCGATTTTGTGTAATGACGGGTACCGCGTGGTGCGAGGTAGCTGATGACGGTGTCTACCCGTTGTTGTAGAGAGGATTGTTAAGCACCGGATGAGTCTTTGGTGATCCAGATGGTAAAATCATCCGCGTAGAGACTATGAGGAAAGTTAGTGATTCCGGAAAGCTGTTTAGGCAAATTTAAAAGGTCAATATTGAACAATGTGGGGGAGATAACTGAACCGGGGGGAGTTCCGGACGGCGCGGAGAATGTCGGGGAGGTCAGTGATCCGAGTTGGATTGTGGCAGTTCGGTCGGCTAGAAATTCCCGTACATAGTCGAAGGTGCGTTGACCGCACCGTGTAATGTTCAGGCCATTGAGGGGGGTTTCATGGGTGACGTTGTCAAAGGCACGAACATCCAAAGCTACGATTGCGCTGGGACAAATTTTGATAAGGTTGTCTGGGACTTGTTATTTTAGCTGAAGGAGGACGTCTTGTGCGGAAAGGTCTTTACGGAACCCAAAAATTGTGTGTGGGGAAAGGTCAATATTTTCCACATGAACGAGGAGTCTTGATTAATTTATTGTGGGGTTTAACGCGCCTACGCAACGCTAGTGATGAGGCGCGGCGTAGTGGAGGGCTCCGTATTAATTTGGACCACCCGGGGATCTTTAACGTGCGCCGAAATCTCGTACACACGGGCGTTTTTGCTTTTCGCCTCCATCAGAAAAGCGGCAGCCGCGGCCGAGAAGCGAACCCGCGACCTCGTGCTCAGCAGCGCAACAATGAGCCATGCATTGAACATATGCCCCAGCAGCTTCCTGAGACATGGCGTGGGGGACGTCGGTTAGTGGGTGCAATCCGCCTAATGTGTTTGGGAATGAGAGTAATGTCGGCGTGGCGCCATTGCGGAGGGAGGGCGCCCGCTTGCCAGTGGCGGTTAAAGATAGCAAGGAGAGATTCTTGGGCCTCATCGTCGAGATTTCGATTTACCTTGTTGGCGATGGGATCGCGGCCAGAAGTCGTATTTCTTCTAAGCTTGCTGAGAGCGTGGTATAGCGCCTCGGAGGTGAAGGGGATGCCCAGTGCGGCGTTAGGGGGACCTGAATATAGTACAGAAGTGGGCATGGGGTGGGTTGTAGGTGCCCGAAGAGATGGTCACGGAGAGAGTGTACGAGTTCTCCGGGGTAGGGGTAGGGGGGGGGGGGGTAGATCACCTGTTTTGGATGAGGTGGGGCAGGGGGTTCGTGTAGGCTTGTCCCCGATAGCTTGTGAAGGATATGGCAGGTCCGCTTCGTACTGAGTGTACCTTTTAATTGATTGCAGAAAGGGTGCCATTTTTTTACTGTTAGCGTGTGTGCATACTGCGATGCTTATATGGTAATGTTGGCGATATGCTTTTTTTTAAAGGTTCGGTTGTGCTTTTGTTTCTGCCACCGTTTGATAAGGCCCCTGCGGGATGCCCATATACCTATGTAGCAGACGGGTGTCAGCCTCGGGGTGTTTATCGGTGAGCTGCACAGTTTTCGTGTTTTTCTGGACTAGTGCTTCCAGGACTGTTGTCCAATCTTCAAAGTTATCTGTGATGTAGGGAAGTGTGGTTGGGTCCTTGCGGAATTCGTACCAATTCATTAATGAAAACGAATAAAAAAATGAGGCTAATCCACGAAGTGACAGTGGTTGGATCGCATTATAGTCGTGTATGCTATATAGCAACGAAGCTACTCTAAGTGCTATCTTGGCAACGCTGTTCAAGATTCGAGACTGAGCTTGCCAGAACACACCAACAGCACCTCTTATTCGAACGCCAACCCTCGAGCAGTGGTAGGCTGCTCTGTGCAGTTCGGACACGGAGGACCAGAGATAGTTGGTAGACCTGGCATGCAGAACCCGGCACGGCTGGTTTCTCAGCGCAGGCACTTCGCGCGGCACTTGTCGTGCCAGCCACACTACGAAAGCAAGGGCGTAAGTTTCCCTCGCTTGCTTCTGCCGCGCAACGAGCCGACAGCGGCAATCGCAGCGCCCCAGCTGGGCCGCCGCGGCCTACAAAATTTTGACAAAGACTGCACGTGGTGAGTTGATTAATTTTCCTGATTTTATTTCGGACGTATTCCCTAATAGGAATACGCAACTCGCTCCGTCGCTCGCTCCGTCGTAGCAGCCGCATCGCCACTGTCGCGGTCTGCCGGCTCACCGCTGCACGTCTGGCGATGTTGCAGGCTCGCACGTGCACGTGTGCATTTACGGCTTCGTTCGTCGCGAATATTGTCTGGACGCTACAAACGTGTAGAAATCAGCGATGGTGGGCTCGTGCGTCGCATTCGCTTGTGCTAATCGCGTGAAGATGACGCCGGAGATCACCTTACATGATCTGTTTCTTGCTCAAGGCAAGATGGCGGCCATTCGGCATCAGTTTTCGAGCGCCACCTCCACTCCAGAGGTTTTCATAGAACCTCTTTCCGTTGTCGAACACATGAACGCAAAAAAAAAGTGCCTCCCCCCCCCCCTCCCCCCGAGAACCGGTTTGGCTGCCGGATGAACCGGTGGGTCGGCCGCTACCGCGCGCATTCAACCTGCTAGATATTTTGACGCACCGACTCGAAAACCGGATTGCTCGGACGGATATGCGTCTCCCGCTTTAAACGCTACGCGAGCCACACGGCGTACCAACGGCACAGCGATAGAGCTGATCGCGGAGGCCGGGCACATACATACCCTCACAGAAAAAGCCCCCGCGCGCCAGATCAACAACCTATTTCGCGGCACAGGGTAAACGGAACGCTCTTCCTCACTTCGGCGCGCCTTGCCGAATCTGGCTTCCCCAAAGTGCAATGCAGGTTCCCTCGCTTACCTTCAGCGGTACACGGGCAGATAGGGCGAGAAGGAAAAGTCTTTTTACAAGTTCCCGGGAGTAGCGACGACTGTACCCAGCCGAATTTCCCCCGTGAAACACAACTCGTTAATATAGCCTTTCCAGGAGCGCTGTTTTGATAACTTCAAACTAAAGGACAACAAGGCCAAAAAAGACAGGACGAAAAACGGCCACTTTCGGTAGCGCCGTCATATCATTTGTATTTTGACGCATGTCTGTTGCACGGTTTGGTTTGTTGCTTCAAAACCATGTCGTCCACGCTTCCCAAATTCTCCAATTTACTTTCTCTCTCATTTGTTTTTCTACAGCGCTGTCGCGTGTTTGGTTTGTCCCTTTTGTTGATGTTCTTTCCTCGGCCCCAAAATATCTCGCGAAGCTGACAAGCAAAAACGGTTTGTGGAAGTGATATTTTTTTTCTCGCGCACGTTTCTCATTATGACCAACAATTTAACTTTTTATGGCACAGAAAGTAAAGTGCCTTTAAAACGTGCAGTGGGTTTAAAATGCTGTTCGCCGGCGACGAGCTATTTCGGGCATTCCTTTCACTTTACTCCACCTCTCCTTCGTTGCCACGTCCATTTCTCTGAGCGATAAAGCCTTCGCTTTGAAACACCGGATGTTCAAGCGTCTGCAGCCGCTTTTAAGAGCGGTCGTTAAAGGGCCTCATTTAAGACAGAGTAATGAACCCGCGACCTATATCATAATAAATTCGGGTGGAGAATCTCATATCACAAATTAGACGAAGGAGTGGACTTGCGCTAGACATTGCGGTTAATTGGCAACCGGTGGACAACGAAGATAACAGAATGCACTGAGAGACGGGATTAGGAGTACAGGAAGAGCATTGACCGAATGCAGTGGTAAACTGAGAAAAATATGAAGAGAATGGAAACGAAATGGACTTGGGCTGGCCACGTAATGAGGCGAAATGACAACCGGTGGAATATCAGGGCAACACAGCGGATACCGAGACACGGAAGAATGGGAAGGCCGACCACTCGACGGAGGGGTGAAACAAGAAAATTCGGGGGCAAAGAATGGACTCCAGCAGCGCAGGCCAGGGGTGGTTGGAGGTCAACGGGAGGTGCCTTCGCCCTGCAGTGGACCTGAGTAGCATGTTCATGACGATGATGAGGAGATAATTTATGCAAGCATAAGAATTCCCGTTGTTTTACACTTAAGAAAAGAGAAGGGACACAACCATGAACGAGTTAGTTGATTATATAAAAAAAACATGACACCCGCCACCCTAAAGTAAACAAGGTCTCCAAACTCTGACAAATCAAGGAAAACAAATGCTTAAAGGAGTCATGAAGAGGAAACACAAGTTTGGTTCATTCAAAAGATTGCCTCGTTAGAACCATACTGACACCACTTTTAACGCAAACTTCGCTCAAATAAACTATATAATTAGGAAGAAAGGGAATGGCCATGCGACCCACCAGCTCATTTCCCGCAACAGAACCTATGCTGTCATACCAGAATGTTCTGCGATTGGCGGAGAACGGCAAAAGCAAACGCAAGTTAGGCAGGGCTTACCAGTTTGCATAGTGAGCTATACGCCCGTGAAACACACTGCACATTCCTTTTTATGACACTAAGAACGGTGGAGTAAACGGTTGAAGTTTTGAACGAACACGGAAACATGTACGCCAATGCGTACAAAACTACCGCTGGCCGAGGTGGGCATCTCGCCGTCGCGCAGACGAATTTTTGGGTTAGCGGCTCCTTGGGGCCAACGAACCGTTCTAGCACGCACAGCCGTTGCTTGGTATCTTAATCCCTTGACAGGAGGGTGGCCGTCATATCGCCAACCAGCAAAGGTAAAAATAGAAACGAGGGGAGAAAGGAAGAGCAAGCACCGACGAGATAGTGCCAGTCGTCGCAGAAGTTTCGGAATGGTGGTCGTGTTGGCTTGCTGCTGCCGTTACGAGCTCGTTTTCAGTTTACAACCACTGAAAACTTCAGTTTGTTCGAGTAATTTACAATAAAATTTCGGTTCTGCGTCCAGAAATGCCCATGTAGTACGGGAAAATCGTCGAGGGAGTGCGGCATCCCCACCGGTGAAGAGATCTCCTTTCATGCGCTGCCCAACGACGAACCTCGGCGATGCTAGTGGCTACTTTTTGTGAACTTTTCAACGGAGGAGAAAGGGGGCTAAAGGAAGTACGAGTGCGCTCGCTTCCTTCCCCACGAAGTGATTGTGGCAAGGACCCTTACGTTAGCTCACTCCTGGGTCATGCCGCCGCCGCAAACGAAAAAAAAATGGTCCCGGAAAAAATGGTCCCGGAGAAAATGGTCCCGGAGAAAATGATCCCGGAAAAAAATGGTCCCAGTGACCATCTAGGAAAAAATGGTCCCATGCTCCAGTCGACGTGTTTCCCTTCAAGTTAGTCAGATATGACCTTTTTCCGGTATTGATTTTGTCCCTTTGCGTTTTAGCTAAAGGGAGAGAAAGAGATGGAATGCTTTAATATTCCTTTAAGGGCAGAAATTAACGCATCTGGAGGCTAAAATCTAAGAAAGAAAATTGGGTGCACAGACAGACGGACAGACGGATGGTTTGATGGATGGATGGGTGGGCGACGTATGTACAGATGGTGGATAGATGGATGGATGAGTGGTAGGGCTGAACATCGATTAAAAATTTTAGTGCAAGTAATTGGATTTAGGATATTGTCGCGGAGGAAGAACGGGCCTTTTGAAAACAGCTGGAGCTTCTATATCTCCTCAATGTTTACCAAGCGTGCACGGGTTGTGCATACAAATACCACCCATTCTGTTTCGTCAAACTAACCTTCGTTTTAACTATACATGCTTAATTTAATCTCATTTTAATTCTTTCCCCCCCTGTCTTTAAGTTTTAGTCATCCCTACATTTCTTTTTCAGTCATATTATGTTAAATTTCCCGTGAAAATCTTACAGGCATAGCGGAGATCCCTGTCTCTGAAGCGTCACCGCATTGATGAAATAAAAAGCGATACATTCAGCATGAGCTCACAACCTCTCTAGTGCACAACAAAAAGCCCCTGAGGATACAATGACCAGGATCGTTAGCGCCTGTCGCCCCCATCGAGGAACAAGCTTGCTTGCTGCACTCTTTTGCGCGTCGCGGTCACACCGAAGGCGCCCCTCTCCAGGAATCACTCTTTCTTTGCTTTCGGTCGCCCCGTCCGTAATCACATCTTCAAGTTGCGCATATCAAGGACCCCCACCCCAGACATTCCTCCCTTTTTTTATTGTACAAAGGGGAAATTTTTGAATAGGCTGGTTTGGCGAGAGCCGCGACAGTCGTGTTCAAGTTTTTGATGTCCGGTTTACACTTTGGAGAAGCACAAGTGACACCCCCCCCCCCCCCCCGCCTCTCTCTCACTACCAAGGGGGCTGGTACCGGGCGGTGCCCAGCCCTCCCCCACACCTTTAGCGATGTCCCTGTAAATACGATCGTTGATTAGCTTATAAGTAGAGCCGAAACCGAATGCAACGAAGACGAGATTAATGCAGAAAGTAATGAAGAGCAAATGCACACGGGCTTAAGCTAGCTTGCTTCCTTTCTTTTTTTTCGCGGCAGCTTTTCTGTTGGGGAGGGGGGGGGCGGGGGGGAGTAGAGATCGAAATAAACTAGAAGCAGCAACGTCTCTCACTGTTCGGTGAAGTGAAATCAAAGCGCTTCGGTAATACTTGAATTAAAGTATTAGGGTTCTTCACATGAAGGTTAAAATAAAAAGAAGGTGGAACAGAAGTAAATTAACAACGTTAATTTTTCACATCTACTATCCAAATGGGCTTTTACGCGCTGATGCTTCACCTCTATTTAGCATTAGTTTCCGCGCAGTGCGGCCCGAACCCAACTATCGAACGTAATGTCATATCATCCGACGAAATTAACATATTAAAGCGAAAGCGTTAAAATAATGCCTGGGGACATCCCGTGCACCGAAACGGCCGCACCCAGATATCCTGCACCGAGATATCCTCCACCGAAATATCCGCGCACCTAAATGTCCGTGCACCGAAATGTAAATGTAAATACATATAAAATATACAATCTTTAACGCCACAGCATGAATGAACAAAGGAAAAAAGCATTCAGGAGCAGCAAACGGAAACAAAGAGTGTAAGAAAAAAAGTTAAGGAAAAAAAATGTAAAAAATTGCAGGGGGTGCTTACAACTCTCTGAGAATGTGAAGGCGAAATTTTCTGTTGATATGCCTTGAACTTTCGTACGAACGTTACGGCCGCTCTCGCCCACACTCGATTAGCCCCCTGGCCAGCAACCCCCCCCCCCCCCCCCCCCCCCCTGACGCTCGCTGCTTTCACTACACATCACATTGATTGATTGACTGCGGGGTTTAGCGCGCCGACGCTAACAGGCGATGAGGCGCGCCTTAATGGAGGGCTCCGAATTAATTTTGACTACCCTGGGATCTTTAACGGGCACCGAAATGTCTAACACACGGGCGTTTTTGCTTTTCCCCTCCATCAGAAAAGCGGCCGCGGCCGGGAATTGAACCCGCTTCCTCGTGGTCAGCAGTATCTCTACACATCACCAGGAGCATCCTGTTTTTCCTGTCGGTACCTTCACCTGTCGAGGTTGTGTGGCAGCGGCTTACCCTCCTGACAACGTGCGTGTTTAAACCAGTGATGTGCTGAGATTTATGCACGCCATATGTGGCTGAGACGTCATCGATGGAAAACATCGGTCGATTAAACTAGCGTAACGGCAAATTAGAAAATAAATATGCGAGAGGCCATGAAAGCAACACAACCTGAATTTTGGTAAAACAAACTTTCTTGGTTCGATTAACCGGCTTTACTCGAACAAGGCTACTTTTTTCTGCATTTCTCTTGCATCTCGCCGAACGAGGAACGTGCACAGACTTGCACTTTCTGCTCCCTCCCTTCTCGGAAACAGCAGACCCCCGTTCTGCTGTTTCTCCAGTCTTGCACCACTAGTACGAGCTGGGCCAATTTTTTTTCTTAACTGTGCATATCGTGGCCTTCAACCCTTGGACCTCGTAAAAATGTTTAATTTAGGTGTTCAGGCCCATTTTTCAAAGTTTAACTGTCCTTTTCTCTTTCTCTCGCTTTCTAAAAAATAATTGCCGGTGCAGGGAAGTACAGAGGACATGTATGTCGAGCACACACATCGGCGGCAGCAATACCACCCCGCAAACTGGTGTGAGCGTAAAGAAGTGCACAAACGTTCTCTGCCCCCTTAGAAGAGGGTACGTACTTGAAGAAGGGAGTACTGCGACTCCTCTTGCATCGAGTGTTTAGCTCCTTACTTTGTCGTGAGGACAGATATGCTGGTAAACGTATCGCGGGGGAGTTGGATAAAGAAAGCTGGTAAATCGAGACTGAACATGCTGGACAAAGCACCAAATGAGCTTGGTAAGTGCCACTTCCATGCACTTTACCAACAACTTCCCCTTCTGTACGGCTCCTGCCGAAGACGCTGACGCAAGTCACTTACTATTGGCGTGCCTTCCTTTTAATGCAGCGACATCACGATTCCTTCGAGGCACAGGCCTTCATCCTTGGAGATGAAGGACACACACACACGCACACGCACACGCACACACACACACACACACAGACACACACACACACACACACACACACACACACACAAAATCTCCCAGTCGCAAGGCGGCTGTACTTTTTTGCGCTTAAGCGGAAAGGGGAACGCATCATGTTTCTATATTTACGCCTGATTAGTTTAACTTCAAGTGAATTAATAAAGGTGCACTAATGATTCGCCTTCAAAATGGACATCCTTCAACCTTCAATCAAAGACAGGGCGAAAGTACCTTGCGAGAATTTTCTTCAAAAAAAAAAAGAACATGGCAATCGGAAGAAGATTGTTCGTGTGAATGGCGGCAGTGCAGTGTAGCGTATCCTGCTAGAATCAAAAAGAGGAATGCAGCAGCTGAAGAGGTGCGGGGAATGTCACGAGGAGAACATACGGCGACGCGAAGTACATGGCGCGTTCTTGGCGCCGTACAACAGGCTTACGTTGGTTGCACAAAATTCGGTATCTGTTGTTGCCGTGCGGAACGTTGTTATTCTTCGTGGTTTTTTCCTGCCCATATATCTCATTTACTTTATAGAAGTATTTCTGGTTCTGAGATAGATGTCTAATCGTACCCATAGGGCCACTCTTAGGTAGGTAGTACCGGCACCCAGTTTCTTCACATGCTTAACAGCTTATACACGCACGCAATCAGCCGTATGAAGCCACAGGCCGTTCCGCAGTGCAGCGAGGACTGTTCATATTACACCCAAAAATCGCTACCACTCTCGCGCCTGACGCAACTAAGATGGCAATTCGGGCAAATCCAGCTTCGCCGCCTATTCGTCGGCGCTTGCCCCGCCAACCGACCGAACATATACAACTTCCAGCAGAAGGGATGGAGCCCTATTCGGCGGTACAATTCATTCCTCGGCGCGTGCTCAGACATGCGCTGCGTAACAGCGCGGATTCTTGTTGGCAACCGGACCCGAAAGGCAGTCGACGATGCATGCGGAAAATTCGCAAGCGGGGATCGCGACTTTTGCCGTTGCTGAGCGCGGTGCATCGATTACCGACTGTTTCGGCCCGCCCGGGAAGGAGCTTCATCTTTCCCCCTCTCCCTCTCCTTCTCTCGCGGGTGGTGCAATCTGCCGGAAAGAGACAGGGACCCGCTGCCGAGATAGCGTTACGCGGTGACAAACGTCGAAGCAACGTCGGCTCGAATGCAACCCCCGCTTCGAGCACCTCCCGTTCTGTGCTCTCCCTAACGGCTTGTGCCGTCTTCCTCTTTTGTACGAGAATGTTCTTTCGCGAGCCCTTTTATCGATACGGCGAGGCAATCTCATTTCAATCTGTGTTTTCGTCGATCAAAATAGAGCCAGGAAAAGTGTACTCCATGTGATTCTATTTTGCCGCTCTTCAGCTACAGGGAACTTTTTTGTCCTTATAGCTATGAGCCATATTCAAGGTGTATTGGTCGTGTCTGACTATGCACAAGCACATTGTAACGTGGTTCCCAAATGAGTAACGGCCTCAAGATACTTTCGCGATCCATTTGATGCATTATAGGCAAAAAACGAAAATTACACAAGCAGTATCACCTTCCAGGCTTCGTCTCGCATTCGACATTATACCGAGCTCATGCGTGGGGCTTTGTAAATTACGCAGGTTCGCAAAAAGAACTAACATAATTGTGTTGATCTGTTTCAGTTCATACTGAATTTCGAACACTCCTTCAAAGCACTAAGAAGTCAATACAAAAATATCTGCAGAAATTCAGAGAATTATCTGCTAATGCGCAGCATTCTCATGCCGCTTGTCTCGAGTGTTAGTTTTTTTCCAGCCAAATTCTTGGTTTTTCTAAGCCCTGTCCGACCAATTATCGCCATTTACGCTATTATAACGATTAGAAGGGGAACTTTCGCGAAATCTGCATTGCTGTGGAAATGCAGGGCGTTACACGGTTCGCCATTTTCAGCCATTTTTTTATATTTGTCTTTTTCTTCTACCAATCATCCCATTTAGGCTAATATTTATTTATTTATTTATTTATTTATTTATTTATTTATTTATTTATTTATTTATTAATTTATTTATTTATTTATTTATTTATTTATTTGATAATACTGTTGACCCTCAAGTGAGGGTCGTTACAGGGAAGGAACAAACTCTGCAATAACACACAATCACGAACAAAATACTGCAAAATACTGCAAGGTAACAAAACAAGGGAACAAAATACTGTATAGCGCACAGTGATGAACAGATTTGGGAGGACGCGCTATTTCTAAAAAACATTATAGCTAATTCAAATTGTTCTACACCCGAGCACTCCACAACATCATTTGGTAGTTTGTTCCATATTTCAATAACATCCGGAAAAAAGGAATACCGATACACGTCAGTACGCGCATTAACAGTTCGAATTGCTCTGATTTTTCCGGTAACCAAGTTGGGGAGGCGCTTTCAGATAGTGTTCCTTATCTAGTTTTAATGCTCCATACAATATCTGGAAAAAAAATTTCAGCCGTTGCTTTGTTCTTCTGCTTTCCAGCAGTTCCAACCCGCACTGCTGAAGCATATCTGTAAATGAGTCTGTGCGGCGATACCTAGAACATATAAAACCTACTGCGATTCACTGTATTTTTTCTACCTTCTTTTTTTATACCCTTTTGGTGTGGGCTCCATACAACATTTGCATGTTCTAGAACGGGTCGTATGAAAGTCTTCTAGGCAACTAACATAATTTCTTCAGTCGCGTTTGGAAGCTTCCGCCTAAGAAAGCAGAGCTTTTGATATGCTCTGAAGTAGGTATTATGAACATGCATGCGCCAGTCGAAATTATGCGCCACTGTCACCCCCAAGCACCGGAAGCTCGTTACCTCGGTCAAGCATATTCCCCTATATTATATTCAAATCTTAGAATATCATGCTTTCTTGTTACATGCGTATATGTTGTTTTTTTTATAATTGAATTCCATGCCCCACCCTTGGCACCATAAATATAATGCTTGTAGGCATTTGTTAAGTTTAATCTGATCGTTGGGGCATAGTACACGGGAATTTAAAGGGGCACTGACACAAAATTTTTAAGGTGAGATAACTTCGGAGATAGATTGGTGGGAACACACATACATCATCTGCAAAGTATCAGCGGCGAATACAGCCTAGAACATATTTAAAATCAATTTTAAAGTGTGCGAAACGCAACCGAGCAGCCAGCAGAGGACCACGCGCAATCGACATCCCGAGGATATAGTGTAAATAAACAACATCAAAACACGTCACGAGTTTGTGTTTGCCGCTTCCGCACTGCCGGCGTTTTTCGCCGGCTCGCCCGGCTCGCCGCTCCAATGGGAGGGCCGGAGGGCGGAGCTTCTGCTCTCGAGAACGAACGACCCGATCGTTGGTGGTGGAGGCGCCGTGATTTCGTCAGCTCATCGGGCAGCTGGCCGCGACCAAAGTTCTACAGCGATTCCAGGCACTCTGTTTCTATTACTGTTTATTACCACTGGATGCGAAAACGCGCCGGAGGCACGAAAAGCCCACTGAGCTAGCCGCACGGTCGCTGTGCAGGCGGCGGCCACGGCCGCGAAGTGGCCCAGGCCAGCGCAGGTAGCTCGAGTGATAGCTTGTTACCGCTGCACGAAATTGTCCCTACGTCCCGACCATGGTGGCTTACATGAGAAAGGAGTTAATGATGCGATGGCGGGTTGCATTAAAAATTGTCATCTGCACCGCTTACGAGAGCGGCACTCGAAGATCCGCCGCAGTGCTAAGCCGAACACATCTGTAGGCGGACCTGTAGGCAGACCGGCCGGCTGCTCCCAGCGCGCGTCTTGCCACCCACCGTCTCGAGCGTCGCGCGTCGTTCATTAGCCGTGGTAGCATTTGCACTCGAAGCGCCTGCGTCACATCCACGGTCGCTTTTTAATTAAGCGCCTCACGATACCAGTACGTGGGGGCATTCGCAGAAACTGCCGTCGAAGCGGATTCGACAGTGCTACGACGGCTCTGCTCTGTGATATCCCTCCGACGGTCACGTGGTCAGCTTTGTTCACACAAAATCCACAAAATCCATCGTTTCGCGGCATTCGCTGAAACCGAACCTGTGACTGGCCGCATTGAAAATGCCTCTAATTAAACAACCGTCGCACGCTGAAGCAAATGAGGTTTCTACAGATTATAAGTAGGTCACTAGCTACTTATCGCAACAAAAAAAACAAGATGCAAAATTTTTGTGTCAGTGCCCCTTTAACAGGTGGGTTGACAATGGCAGGAATATCATTAATATACAGTAAGAACAATAACAGTCCTAAAACGGAGCCTTGAGGCACTCCAGACAGAACTTCGCACTTTTCTGATACGCATGTCCCGATTGAGACTCTTTAAAAACGATTTCGTAAGTACTACTCGATCCACGAAACAATACCCTCACTAATTCCCAGCGTTCACAATTTGTAGAGAAGTTTATGATGCAGAACCTTGTGTAATGCCTTCGCAAAGTCTATTCATACAACGTCTACCTGTTTGCATTCATCTATAGCCTCGCAAAAGTCATGGACAGTTTCGATTAATTGAGTCACTGTCGAAAGGCCAGATTGGAAGCCGTGATGAAATAGACATAGCAAATCGTTTTATTATTTTTTTTGTAAAAATTAAAGAATACGTTTGGCTGTCATATGCTCTAATACTTAGCAACCCACAGATGTTAGCGAGATGGGTCTATAGTTTGTTACAGACAGTTTATTTCCACCTTTCGGTACCGGAACAACGTTCGTGTCGCGCCAGTCCTGAGGTACCGAATTACCCCTTAAAGATTTTTCAAACAAAAGCTGCAGGTAATAGGACATACACACAGCGTAACGCTCGTCTGGGCCACATGATTTCTTTGGGTCCAAAATTAGGTGCAATGACTATAGGTGGAACTCCCGCAAAATCTGCATTATTATGGAAATGCCGTGCGGTATACGTTTTGACATTTTTCGTATTTAATATTTTTCTTATTTTTAGTTTTTCAAAATTTTGTCCGACCAATAATCTCCATTTACGCTATTATAACGATTACAGGTAGAACTTTAGCGAAATGTGCATTATTGTGGAAACGCCGTGCATTGTATGTTTTGCCATTATCCGTGCTTTTTAAATATTTTTCTTATTTGTAAGTTTTCAAAATTTTGTCCGACCAATTATCTCCAAGTCTGCATTAATGTGGAAATGCAGGGCGTTACACGTTTCACCATTTTCCTTAATTTTTTATATTTTTCTTATTTTTTTAGTTTTTCCAAATTTCGTGCGACAAGTTATCTCCATTTACTGTATTTTAGCGACTACAGGCGGAACTTCCGCGATACCTGCATTTTTGAGGAAATTCAGGGTGTTACACGGTCCTGACTGGGGAGGAACTCGGCAAGGAATGCTACGCATTACAACCGTTATGCAACAGCGTGCTGCTGCACACGGTACATATGGGGCACTTTCGGTACTAAGCCATCCCCGTTGCCAGCTGCCATATTATCCGGAAACGCGCAATAGTAGGGCATGGTTAAAGTGCTGCAATCCTGAGAACACTCGCCTCAATAGTTGCTGTTACGAAACTCGAATCGTCTTTTTTCCTTCTTGGCTTTGTTCAGAACCTGAGCCGTCCTTCGCCGTCCAATGTAGGCAGGGTTGGTGCTTAAACAAGGTCACCATATACATAGCGGCACGGCAAGGGCATGTCTTCTGCTGTGATTTTATTCCTTTGTTCTCGCACAGAATGCCTCCGTGTCCCGGAAGTGAGTCGAATCATATTGTTATTTGCGTTTATCTATTTCCCTATGATATTGCCGTGCGCCAATTCCAAAGCGATGAAAACGTTCTTTTTCTTTTGCGAGGTATGAACATGGGGTATCACAAAAAAACGGCGCGCATTAACTCAAAATGCACAGTACTGGTTAGTGCTCAGTACGGGCAGGTAACAGTGCGTGCAAGGCCGAGCCAACCTGCAAATTCGGCGCCTTTATTTTCGGTTGTGCTGCAGAAATAATTTCTTCTTTAGTTGGAGGTTCACCTGAACTCCGCCAGGAGGCACCTAAGGCAATCTTTTGTCGTAACTACTAGGGGTCACTGCTTGCACGAGCGTTCCCACCTGAGTGCGACCGCACGCTAGGAACCTCGGTAACAGCATCAACGGGAGGGTTGTTTATTCGTTCGACGTTTCGGCCGAAGTCCGGCCTACTTCCGGCGTCCTGGCCGCACTCCGGCCGAATCGTCGAATAACTCTTTCTGCTGTTGCTGTTAAGAGGTCCTGCACTTTAAGCACGCATGCACGCGCACACACGCAATAAAAACCAAATATGCAAACAAATGTGAAAATTAATTTAATATAGATCTAAACAAGTGAAAAGTTATAAAAATTTTAAATACCTGGAAAAGATTAAAAACCTGTACACGAAATAACATAATTACATAGGACTACATATCAGTTCTTGCAGCGAACTGAAGATAACAGGCGCACAATATGGCATTTCCGAATGTGGAGTTTATATATATTTATATATATATATATTGTGAGCACAGGCGTTTCATAACTGTTACTCGAATGGCCAATCCCACCTAGCAACTCATCATCAGTGTGGCGCACGCGAGCACCACACCATCTTCTTCATCTTCCATCCTCGCGCCTTCTTCACCATCGCTTTTCGCAACGGCCTCTCGGCGAGGTTGCGTCGTCATTAAACGCGTCCCTCAAGTCTCCCGTGTCCGAGTCTTGCAAAATATATATATATATATATATATATATATATATATATATATATATATATATATATATATATATATATATATATATATATATATATATATATATATATATATATATATATATATATATATATATATATATAGTCTGAAAAGATAAAAACTCGCACAGAGCGCGAAAAAAATAAGGTTAGTAGAGACCGAGACAAACGAGAAAGACGTAGAAAATAGATATAAGTTTACTGACGTTTCAGGGAGAGGGCTCCCTTTCTTCAGAGTACAAAATAACTTCGTTTCAGAGTTATATATATACAGAAAATGTTGCAAGGGCGAGGGTAAGGTAAGAGGGGGGAGAGTTTGTACAAATAGATCATGGTTGGTGGGTAGCAAAAGAATGAAGAGAGAGCGGGAAAATAAATTATAAAAAGGATAATAACAACACACAGTCACGCGGCACGAACATAGAAAAAAAAGAGAGAGAGAAGAACTAAACACAGAGAAAAAATAAAGAATTAATAAATAAAAAATAAACACACAGGTAATTTTCCCCTCCCCCGGGGCAACGGGGGTGAAAGAGGGGTCAAAACAAGATATGCCCATGCACGTGTTTGACATGGGCAAAAAGATTAGTCACGCGGAACGAAGAAGTCCCAAAGAATATATGCAAATGCACACAAAAGGGCGCACATCTGCCCATACACACCCGTTCTAAGAATCCGGGTAAGGTAATTGAAACAGGAGACATGTGGCTTCTGTTGGTGGGAGGCAAGGGTCGCGCCCAAAAGCAGTAGAACAGGCAGTTTCGACAGGAAATGAGTGTACATTGGTATACAAAGAGCGAGGGAAAATTAACAAGGTAATTTTCCCTCCCCCGTGGCAACGGCGAAGAAAGAGGGGCCAAAACAAGATATGCCCATGCACGTGTTTGACATGGGCGAAAAGATTAGTCACGCGGAACAAAGAAGTTTCAAAGAAGATATGAGTGTACATTGGTCTGCAAAAAAAAAAAAGACAAGGTCAAACAAATCATGAGAAGAAAGAAAACAGGCAGGTGCACGCGTATGACGCGGCAGCAGGTGGTATTCATCTGGTCGGCGCATGGTGCCAGTTCAGGGAATGCCGAGGCGGTCAGCAACGAATATTAGAAAACAACAATACAAAAAAGAAAGAGGACACGAAATCAATCACACACGCTCGCGTTCACAAATGAATTACAAGGTGAGAATATCAAAGCTAACAATGGTACTGCAGCCTTCTACCCAGAACACAATGTCCAGACTTGTTCGTCAAATTTGGTTCAGTGAAGCCATTGTGCTAAAAAACGTCGTGCTAGCACGGGAGCTCGCGAACTCATGGGAGAATATTATTGAGGGAAAGAAATGAACAGGCATAACACTAGCCTGAGAAATGCAGCCGAAATTTTAATCGGAGGAAAGATATGTTAATTTCCCATAAGTTTCATTTATGCCAAACGACGCGGATTTAAACTTATAGATAAGGTATGACTCCCGAACCTCGCGATCGTGATGCGTTTTAAAACTAGATTCAAGAATTGTGGCCTTCAGTTGTTCAAAAGAATGACCAGGAGTGTTAACATGCTTTGATAGAGGCAAAGAAGGGCAGGTTTGTGCATGAGAGCGGTGATTGTTAAACCTCAAACGAAAGGGTGTTTCAGTCTGGCCGATGTATTATTTGCCGCAGAGGGTGCATTCTAGCAGGTATACGACGTTGGAGGAATCACAGTTAAAGTTCCCTTTTATATTAACATAATAGTTTGAAGCTGTGCTGGCGGCGCGCTGTGTGGTAGTCATTTGTGGGCATACCTTACACCGTGGTTTGTTACAGGGCATTCAACCAGTAGTCTGTGCTCGGCTGATGCTGGATTTAGTGAGAACGTCGCCCAAATTTTTGCTGCGTCTATAAACAACACGTGGCGGCTCGGGGAATATTCTCTTTAGGCGTTCACTTTGAGCGAGGATATGTTGATGTTTCCTTAGTATGGATGCAACTTTCGGAGAAGAGGCCGAATGGGTCAAAACGAGGTTTGTTTGTTGATTGGGTTTTGGAGCTTTTTTTCGGAGAATGTCGGTGCGGTTCAACTGGTTAGCTCGTGTAATCGCGTCATCTATCACCTGCTCTGGGTATTTTTGAATTAAGAGTGCGGTTTTAAGTTCTCTGCAGTTAGAACCGAAATCCGCCTGGCTTGTGCAGATTCGCCTAAAACGGTGAGATTGGCGATAAGGTATTGCAGTCTTGCAGTGCCTGACATGGCTGCTGTGGAAGTGCAAATACTGGCGCGTGTCCGTAGGTTTCCTGTAGAGATTAGTCTGAAACCTGCCCTGAGAAACTGTGACAGTAACATCCAGGACATTTATGCTGTGCGTAGAGTAGGAATAAGAGAGGGAGATGGTATGATGCGCAATATATATATATATATATATATATATATATATATATATATATATATATATATATATATATATATATATATATATATATATATATATATATATATATATATATATATATATATATATATATATATAGCGATGAATAAGTTCCGGGATTCGGTTTCAAAAATACACGAGAGGGTAGACACACGTATGAAAACGATGATCGAACTAACGTTTCGACCGGGGTCCGGTCTTCGTCAGAGTCCGATCGTCGGGGTCCGATCTCTCTGACGAAGACCGGACCCCGGTCGAAACGTTAGTTCGATCATCGTTTTCATACGTGTGTCTACCCTCTCGTGTGTATATATATATATATATATATATATATATATATATATATATATATATATATTGAAGCGTGGTTTATTGGACCACTAACGAGCAGTTAGAGCTGCGGAGAAGCCGAGGTTCTTCGTGCTCAGCAAGCTATGTCCGACGCGATACTCGATCGGCCCGTGCCCAAGCGATGCTTCTGCCTCCTCGTCGTCGGGCGTGCACCAAGCCGAATATCCCCAACGGGGAATTGTCCTTGCATGGTTGCCTGTGACAATTACATCAATCGCGTCCATAATCAACGCTACAATATTCGCCCCGGTGGAAAAGGAGCCATCCTGGCTACTCAAGGTGCCGAGGAGACCACAGGATCGTAATACTCTTTCAGCCGGTTGGCGTGAACTATCTCGCGTCCACGGTGTCGACGGTCGGGTGCGGGCGCAACCGGTTCGATGAGGTAATTCACTGCTGAAGTTTGCTTGACGACTCTGTAGGGTCCATGATATTTTGCAACAAGCTTCGGTGAGAGACCGGGTGTAGGGCATGGGACCCAAAGCCAGACAAGTGAATCAGGCCTGTAGGTGGGAGCCGCGGTGGAAGCGTCGAGATTATGCTTCTGGTGTTGCTGGTGTTCAGATGTGAGCGAGCGGGCGAGCTGACGGCACTCTTCGGCATGCTTGACTATTTCCGAAATGGGTGCGAACTCGGTCTGATCTGGGCGATACGGCAAAATTGTGTCAAGAGTGCATGCCGGCTCCCGTCCGTAGAGCAGGAAAAAAGGTGAGAATCCCGTCGTCGTCTGCGTGGCCGTGTTGTAGGCGTACGTGACAAAGGGAAGTATCACGTCCCAGTCCGAATGGTCCGACGCCACGTACATCGAAAGCATATCACTCAAGGTGCGGTTAAATCGTTCTGTGAGACCATTCGTCTGCGGGTGGTAAGACGACGTAGTTCGGTGAACAATTCGACATTCCCGCAGGAGGGCTTCGATGACTTCCGACAGGAAGACGCGACCTCGGTCACTGAGCAGCTCTCGAGGGGCACCATGGCGAAGTATGAAGCGGCGTAACAGGAAGGACGCGACGTCACGTGCCGTGGCAGTTGCTAGAGCAGCGGTTTCTGCATAGCGCGTAAGGTGATCCACTGCCACAATGACCCAACGGTTGCCAGCAGCTGTGCACGGAAGGGGACCGTAAAGGTCTATCCCAATGCGATCGAACGGTCTTTCTGGGCACGGCAATGGCTGCAGCGGGCCCGCCGCGGGAGTAGGAGGGCATTTGCGCCGCTGACAGTTGATGCATGACCGGATGTACTTGCGGACGAACGTGTACATTCCCCGCCAGTAATACCGTAGGCGAAGCCGCTCATACGTTTTTAACATACCGGCGTGAGCGCAGCTGGGGTCAGCGTGGAAGGATGCGCATATGCCCGTGCGCAAATGGCGAGGTATTACCAGTAACCATTTGCGACCTCCTGATTGGTAGTTGCGCCTGAACAGCATTTCGTCGCGGACTGCAAAGTGGGCAGCTTGGCGGCGCAGCGCACGCGATTCTTGAGCAGAGGGCACGCCAGAGAGAAAGTCAATAAGCGAAGCAATCCAGGGGTCCTTGCGCTGCTCGGCTGGCATGTCCGTGATGTCGAGGGACGACAGGCCGGCATCAACAGAAACAGAACACGAGTCTTCCGCCGGTAGGGGGGAGCAAGACAGAGCGTCAGCGTCTGAATGCTTCCGGCCGGAACGGTACAGCACACGGATGTCATGCTCTTGAAGTCGCAGAGCCCAGCGACCAAGGCGGCCAGACGGGTCTTTGAGCGACGACAACCAACACAATGCGTGGTGGTCCGTCACAACGTCAAAAGGACGACCGTACAAATATGGTCAAAATTTTGCAAGCGCCCATACGATGGCCAAGCACTCCTTTTCCGTGACCGAATAATTTAACTCAGCTTTTGTGAGCGTACGACTGGCATAAGCGACGACATAATCGTCAAAACCAGCTTTTCGTTGGGCAAGCACTGCACCGATTCCGACGCCGCTGGCATCCGTGTGGATTTCTGTTGGCGCGGTCGGGTCAAAGTGTCGCAGAATAGGCGGGGAAGTAAGGAGTCGCCGTAACTTTGCGAACGCTTCATCGCAATCCCTCGACCAAGCGCCAATACCACTTTCCTTGCCGAGAAGCGCCGTCAAGGGCGCAATTATGGCGGCAAAGTTGCGAATAAAGCGGCGGAAATACGAACATAGCCCAATAAAGCTCCGTAGAGCCTTCATGGTGGTCGGTTTAGGGAACTCGGCGACCGCGCGAAGTTTGGTGGCGTCGGGAAGAATTCCCTCCTTCGACACAACGTGGCCCAGTATGGTCAACTTTCGCGCCGCAAAGTGGCATTTCTTCATGTTGAGCTGCAATCTGGCTTTGGCAAGGCAAGTCAGAACCTGCTCCAGGCGCCTCAAATGAGTGTCGAAGTCGGGAGAAAAAACGACTATGTCATCGAGATAACATAGACACGCTTTCCACTTCAGGCCGCGCAAAATGGTGTCCATCATCCTCTCAAACGTGGCAGGAGCGTTGCACAGGCCAAACGGCATGACGTTAAATTCATACAGGCCGTCAGGAGTGATGAACGCCGTTTTCGCGCGATCGGCCTCTGCCATGGGTACCTGCCAATATCCAGACCGCAGATCAAGGGAAGAAAAAAACTCGGCGCCTTGTAAACTGTCAAGGGCATCGTCAATCCGTGGTAAAGGATAGACATCCTTCCGCGTTATGCTGTTCAGACGGCGATAATCTACGCAAAAGCGGATGGAACCGTCCTTTTTCGTTACAAGCACCACGGGAGACGCCCAGGGACTGTTGGAGGGCCGAATTACTCCCCGCTTGAGCATATCGTTCACTTCTTCGTCAATAGTGCTGCGTTCCTTCGGCGACACACGGTACGGTCGTTGGCGCAGTGGTGCATGCGATCCGGTGTCGATGGAGTGAGCAACTGCAGATGTTCGGCCCAGTGGTGCCTTTGCGCCGTCAAAAGAAGAGCGGAACCGATATAGCAGAGCGAGGAGCCTCACTCGTTGGTCTGATCTGAGGGTAGGATCGATCGAAGCGCCAATGTCCGGAGGCGACAGGTCTGGTGCTGACGGGGCAGGACTCAGTCCAGCCACTGGAACCCATGACGAAAAGTCGTCTGGTACGGCGGTGACAAGCTGTGGCTCAACAACTTCGACGCAGCCAAGGACCTCACCGTGCAGGAGACGAAGGGGCTCCAAGGACTCGTTGTTGACTACTATGGCGCTCATGCCAGCATGAACTGTCAATAGGGCGAATGGCAGGGACAGCGATTTTCGGTGGACAAATAAGGGCGATGGCGTAAAAACAACAGGTGCGTCGGGAATGGAAGAGCAGCAGAGCGGTACGAGAGCAGCCGAGCGTGGAGGAATGTCCGTGTCGTGAGCCACGGTGAGCTTTGCAGGGGCAGTGGACTGAAGGTCGGCGTAAGGCGCGTCCAACGGAGAATCAAATTCTACTTGCACACGCGCACAGTCGATTATTGCGCGATTGCGAGATAAAAAGTCCCAGCCTAAAATGACGTCATGGGAGCAGGATGGCAGCACGAGGAACTCGACGGGGTACACGACGTCCTGGATTGTGACACGCGCCGTGCAGGCTGCCAAAGGTTTTACACGTTGCGCAGTTGCGGTACATAACGAAAATTGCGGCAGTGGCGTCGTAACTTTTCAAAGCGAGCGGCAAATATCGGCGGTAATGACGGAAACGGCTGCGCCTGTGTCGACTAGTGCGACTGTACGTACACCCTCAACAGATACGTCGATTACATTTGTAGGCCTTTTACAGTTCGAAAGTCGCGCAGCTCTTGCCTCCGGAACTGCGGCGGCTAGTTTTCCTGTTCAGTTGGGCTTGAACGACGTCGCATAGGCGATAGTGAGCGGCGACGTGGAGAGCTTGAACGGCGGCTATCGGCGTCACGACGGCTGAAATCGTTGTAACGGGAGGCAGGTAACGGCGACCTGGGTGGCACGTCGGTCATTAGCTGCGAAGACCCGTGTGGAGAGCCAAAAGTGTGGCTAACGTCATCATTCATCGCGGACACGCGGCGGCGGCAGTAACGGGCCACATGGCCTGGAAGTCGGCAGGCGAAACAGATGGGGCGATTATCAGCCGTGCGCCACGGGTTCCCCGGTGGCGGATTCCTGTGTACCGCAGAGCGTGGCGGGGTTGGCGGCATGGCCCGAAAAGACGCCCCAGCTGGCTGTACCGGTCTCCCCATGGCTTCGGCATACGTGAGGGGCGCATAATACAGAGTGGGTGGCAGTGCCTCAGCCACCTGTTCCTTGATCATGTGGCGAAGCGCTGGAAGCGTCGGCGAGACAACGGAAGGAGTCACTTCGGTAGGCTGCGGAGGCACTCCGTATCGAGGAGATGGGCCAGCAACAGACGGTGGCATCGTTGATCCAGGCTCCAGGGTAAGAAGTGACACTTGCCGAGCGACTTCTTCGCGAACAAACTGTTGAAGCTGCCGCATCAAGGATGCGTCGGCCCCCGGCTCCGTCAAGCTCGACAGCGGCTCTCCCTGGACAGAAGAGCTCCGGGTAAGCGCCCTCTGTCTGCGGAGTTCTTCGTAGCTTCGGCACTGGGTGATAATGTCAGCAACGGTTCGCAGATCTTTCGCTAACAGCATCTGGAAAGCATCATCATCGATTCCTTTCATCAGGTGCTTAATTTTCTCTGCTTCCGCCATAGCTGAATCAACATGGTTGCAAAGGTCCACAACATCCTCGATATAACTGGTGAAGGTCTCTCCAGGACGCTGTGCTCGTGTGCGGAGACGCTGCTCAGCAAGAAGCTTCCGCACGGCGGGACGGCCGAAGACCTCGACAATGCGGTTTTTGAATTCAGCCCAGGTAGCCATGGTGGCTGCGTTGTTGTGGAACCACTTCTTCGCTAGGTGGTCCAAATGAAACTCAACGTCATTAAGCTTCATGCGATCGTCCCATCTGTTGTGCGTGCTCACTCGCTCGTACTGCGACAGCCACTCCTCCACGTCGTTGTCATCCGTTCCATCGAAGTTAGGGGGGTCTCGCTGCCGAAGCACACCCGAACACATGATGGGCTGCGGTGAGGAAGGTGCCATGTCCCGGTCGGTGTTCAGCTGCATCACGGGCTGTAGCCGTCTGCTCCGTAACTCCAGGATGTGGTATCCGAGTCTTGCGATGCGAAGGTAGAGTCACGCTGGGAACGAACCTGCACACTCCACCAAACTGAAGCGTGGTTTATTGGACCACTAACGAGCAGTTACAAATCGCATTACAAATTCTGGAAAACTACTTGCATGATCGATATCAAATAGTCGGCATCAATGACATATTATCTGCCGAAATGAAATTGAAACAAGGTGTCCCACAAGGATCCTTACTTGGCCCGTTATTATTTCTTGTGTACATAAAT
The DNA here is from genome assembly GCF_048455015.1 of Haemaphysalis longicornis. NCBI lineage: Eukaryota > Metazoa > Arthropoda > Arachnida > Ixodida > Ixodidae > Haemaphysalis > Haemaphysalis longicornis. Next base: position 11,342,305 of record NW_027526335.1, on the reverse strand, counting down.
GATATTGTTAAAATACCAGGTTCTTCTGATATTATTATGTATGCAGATGACACGAATATTTTTTTCTCATCAAACAGTTTAACATTCCTGGAATCTATTGTAAACGAATATCTGGTGCATCTTTCAAACTGGTTACAACAAAACAAGCTGCGATTAAATGCCACAAAGACAACCTATATAATTTTCCGCCCAATCAATAAGCCCTTAAACGAAGATATCAATCTCAAATACGAAGGTCATCTTATTGCACGGGTACATGAGCAAAAGTTCCTTGGTGTTTGGTTCCAAGAACAGTTAAACTGGTCAGTACACGTAAATAATTTAGTTGCTGCTCTGGCACGAACAGTTGGATGCCTTTATAAAATATCAGACTTAGTACCGCTATGGCTAAAAAGAAACATGTATTATTCTCTATTCTATTCAAAACTAACGTACGGAATCTTGGTGTGGGGAACAACCTCACGAAATAATTACAATAAGCTTGTTGTCCTGCAAAAAAAGATATTACGGTGTTTCGAAAATTTTCAAGGGAAATTCCAAGACCTGCCAACTTCACCTTTGTTTTCAAAACACTCAATACTTAGAGCTGACCAGCTGTATTACTTTAGACTCCTGCAGATGGTACACAAAAACAAGTTATATGTAGATGGTGACGCAGAAAACCGTCATTACTGTGTACGGCGTCCAATAAGACGTACACCTAAAACTAGGACTAATTACGGCAAACAATCGGCCACTTATCAAGTACCACATGTCTTGAACATCCTAGCGGATAATTTACATTTTAGCACCAGTGCAACCGTATTTAAGACTGAAACCAAGGTGATGTTTATAGAGAAGAAAGTGAGATATGACAATCACTAGGCGTGTCTCACCCTAAAGAATTTAAACTGCACTGTGTGAAGACGTGATTTTTTCATAGACATGAGGAACACTCAGTAAGGAAACATTTCGTGTTGTATTGTATCTGCTGGCAACAGGTATTGAAGAAAAAAGTTCAATGTATATTGTAGAACTTGTGATTCTCATTATAGTAAATGTACGATTTTTTGTATTTTTCACGATTTACTTATTTTTTTTCTCTGTATTGCTGGATCTTATTGCTAAGCACTCATATTTGATTTGAACATGTCCTCTACTGTGAACTCCTCTGTTGTGGACTCCAGAGGGTCAGGAGCCCTCGTCAGGCACTCAATGCCTTTAGCTCCTGCCCCTTCAGCAGGGATTGTAACAACGTCTGCTGAAAAATAAAGTCTTCTCTTCTTCTTCTTCTTCTTCTTCTTCTTCTTCTTCTTCTTCAGTTAGAGCTGCGGAGAAGCCGAGGTTCTTCGTGCTCACAAGCTATGTCCGACGCGATACTCGATCGGCCCGTGCCCAAGCGATGCTTCTGCCTCCTCGTCGTCGGGCGTGCACCAAGCCGAATATCCCCAACGGGGAATTGTCCTTGCATGGTTGCCTGTGACAATTACATCAATCGCGTCCATAATCAACGCTACAATATATATATATATATATATATATATATATATATATATATATATATATATATATATATATATATATATATATATATATATATATATATATATATATATATATATATATATATATATATATATATAGCGAAAACCAGAAATGGGAAAGCTTAAGAGGGTTCAACGCTGGTCGGCCACTCTGGACATGTCGTAGACGCTCGAGTCACGGCCCGGGGGTTAAAAAGAAGGTCCCCTTCACCCGAGTAGTCCGAGTGGCGCTGGCTACCACCCCCAAGCGCAGGAAACAAAAACACCTGAACATAAATACCCCAGAAAGTGGAGGCTAAAGTAGCCCCGCCGGTAGCGTAGTGGTTATCGCACCAGACCGGTATTCTGGAGGTCGTGGGTTCGGATCCCACCTGGAGGGCATTTTTTCTCCACTTTCTTATTTTCCAAATTCTTTATCTTGACCAACTACATCCTCCCCTTTGCTTTCCGAGGTTTTCTTGACTGCCAATTCTTATTTCTGTCTTATATATATATATATATATATATATATATATATATATATATATATATATATATATATATATATATATATATATATATATATATATATAAGACATTTTTGTGACCCTACCTATTTCCTGTTAAATTGCTAGCTTCTGTGAAATGCTCTTTTGAGCCCCCTATCTATTCTCTTGACCAGCGGGGGGCACACCCATCTTCGCTTCCCCCCGAACCAGTCTCAGCAGTCACTGAATACCTCAGTGTATACTCTTCCCTTTCTTTTCAAACCCTGGTTGTCCAGTTTCCCCCATTGTCTGAACTTGCAGCCCGCGCGGCATACGTTGACCCGTCATGGTGCAACCTTGAACGCTGCTTTGTTAACACGACCCCTTTTTCTCTCTCTCGCTCCCCCCCCCCCCCCCTTTTATTTTTCTTGTTTGTTTGTTGATGTTGTAACATAGGCGTAGCCTGACTGTATGCACACTCCCCATTTCCGAAACATTTTCCGCTCTTTCTCACAGTTTTATGCAAACCTATATAAGAAATGTGTTCAAAATGTTTGTGATCTATTCATGTTTGTGATCTCTTTGTGATCTATTCATGTTTAACCTTTTGTGACCCTACCTATTTCCTGTTAAATTGCTAGCTTCTGTGAAATGCTCTTTTGTGCCCCCTATCTATTCTCTTGACCCGCGGGGGGCACACCCATCTTCGCTTCCCCCCGAACCAGTCTCAGCAGTCACTGAATACCTCAGTGTATACTCTTCCCTTTCTTTTCAAACCCTGGTTGTCCAGTTTCCCCCATTGTCTGAACTTGCAGCCCGCGCGGCATACGTTGACCCGTCATGGTGCAACCTTGAACGCTGCATTGTTAACACGACCCCTTTTTCTCTCTCTCGCTCCCCCCCTTTTTTATTTTTTATTTTTGTTGTTTGTTTGTTGATGTTGTAACATAGGCGTAGCCTGACTGTATGCACACTCCCCATTTCCGAAACATTTTCCCCTCTTTCTCACAGTTTTATGCAAACCTATATAAGCAATGTGTTCAAAATGTTTGCGACAGCAAAATCATGTAACTTTACTCTGATGAAGGCAAGTCCCGTTGCCGCTACGTAAGTAAACATTGTTTGTTATTGTTCTTGCTGTGTATCCGACTCTTTACTTATACTATATATATATATATATATATATATATATATATATATATATATAAACACAACTTTCTTATTACCTTGAAAAAGATATAAAACTTGGTTGTTTTGTAGCCGGGTAGTATGGTTTATGCGAGTGACACCACAACAAAATTGTAAAATTTCCGTCGTTCGCAGGCAGGTTGTTGAAAGGCTTCTCGGCTGTTTCGTTTTTTTGCTTTTCTAAGAAAGATACAGGATACGCAGGTTGTCCTTTGTACTCTGCATGCGCGCAGTTTTTGTCACTTCCATGGACTCCGCAGTAAGGATGTGCCCTCGGCTCCCTCCGTAACTTTGCCTTTTTTTCCTCTCCTTTCAAGGCGCCTTTGCAGGGACGTTTCATAATATCGGTCAGTTATATAAACGTCCTCGCCAAATCGGCTTAGCGTCAATACCTCGGTCCTACTAAGGACCTAGGGGACTTATTTGCACGATGGCGGCCACGCTCGCAAGGCGGGTGATAAGACAAAACCGAAAGAAAGGTGCCGTCTAAAATGCGGACTCTTTTTGGTGCACCTGATTCAGGCACGGTGCGTTCGATATCGCTATAGTTCTGTCCCCGGTTTCTGTTCCACCTAACATTACATCTGGGACAGGGGCATAAATATCGAGAGCGTCGTACACTACAGTTCTCTTACGACATACCGCAAGAGAGTGGGCCTTGGCTGGAACCTGGCACTGGATGCAAATTATCCGCGATGTCTCACAACTTCCGCCGTTCTTGTCCACTCACCGTTCCACAGAGGAAAAGAAGTTTCTCAGGTCGGGTCGCAAGTTTATTTCGCGTTTCGCAGAAGTTAGCTAGCCTTGCAGACGTGAAACGACTTGCGCTAGATTCTCCCAAGTGGCTAGTCCTAAGACTGCTTACAACTGCTGATCCCACATGCACTCTCAATGAGGTTACCGGTCGGAGCTGCTCCGCTAATTGGGAACCGACGGAACTGCATTGAGTCTCTCAGTGATTAGTAAGAAAAATACTGCCCACCTCTGAAACTGCGTACTCATTAGCAGTCCTGAACATTGTTAACCAACCTATGTTAGTCAAGTTAACTTAGTAAAGTCCTTTTATAATTCTTTTCAATAGGTCAAACAAGTCGCGGTATACAAACTTATCCTTAGGTGAATCCTGTTGCGCAAAGAAGCGGGTGACTTTTTAATGACATCGACGATCAGTTTCAACAGGTACTAGGCCTATGTGTCTAGTTCTTCGTTGTTTTGGGGGGCGAAGCCCCTTCGGGGCTGGGGCTGTGGGCGTCTCATGCCGTCGTCGTACGCATCGTCTCATGTAGTCACGGTACTAAAACATCGGGAAACTCGTTTACGCTTCGCGCTAGAACGTTACGCCTACAAAAAACACCGGGACACTCGTTTGCGCCTCACCCGGGAGCGTTTCGTAACGCGTACTAAAAAGACACCGGGACGCTCGTTTACGCCTCGCGCTAGAAAGCTTCGTGCTTCAAAGACAAGAGACCATTACAGCAAAGCTGTACGCCTCTAAACCCCACCGGTTTCATCTCCGTTGCCAAAAATGCCAAGGTGCCAGGAATACACTTATACACTGCATGCTTCGCTCCTCCCCAGGTATCACGTCAGTGGAGATGGCACGGGATTTTTATGTTTTTTTGTCACAATTTCGAGCCATACGGTGAGCAAAGAGGCAGGCGTTCGCTGCGGCCGTAACCACCGCCGGCCCACACCACCGCAATCGTGACGATGCGAAGAATACACGCCGCACATATGCCACTCTGATGACCAAGACATTGTCGTGACAGAAGAGCACACAACCACGACTGGCCTATCATGAGACATAGAGGACCGCAAATGGCACGAAATAAAATGTAATGCCCTCGCATTACCACATGAAAGCATTCTTCAGTGTCTCTCAGAGTTTTATTTTGTACACGAGCATACCTCTCCACACACACAACCTGTAGTTCAACGTGAGCGACAATTGATCGCCGCACCACCGGCAAACCAAATTAGGGAAACAATTGCGTTTCGAGTGTTCTGACGTCATCATTGAAGCTTTTGCTAGGGCTTTTTCAATAAAGTTTTGTTCTCTCCCGATCATATTACCGACGATGACATGGAGATACCGCTGACTGGCGATGGCAAGGTTATCTAATTCCATTGTGAATAAATTCACTCTCACATTCACTTCACTGCATTGTAATCACCCCCATTTCGCGTAGCAAGCACTGCCGCTAGCAGAGCTGACCTCTCCTGCCCACATTAGAGTTCTCTCTCTCACCCGTCGAGCCCAATTTTTGTAACCAAACGTAAAGAATTCTTGACAAAGCAAAGGTGATTTTGTTTATGGGTAATGAGCGCTCAATATTCAATAACGAGGTTCGTGCAACAGCGTAAAGAAGCGCGCACTTTTACAACCACCATAACCAGACAGAGCAAGCCTTCCCGACAAACAGCGAACTTCAAACGAAGAGTGCTCGATCGCGGCTCAAGACCAACGAGAGGCTCGTTTACTTGAAATTTTAATGAGCAGGTATTTTTAGTTTCACAAGAGGGCTGAGACCCTATGTGAGCATCATGACGTACCTCCCGGAACAAAATTATGTTGTGCTCCTGAGAGCTTAAAATATCTGGAAACCTTTGTTCGACGGCCCATCCGCTCATTTAGTCGCTCCTACTTGAGGCAAGTGGCGTAATTAGTGCCTCAGGCGAGACGCCATTTGTCTCCTCCACGCTGGAAAGTTATTTTTTTGCTTAATTGCGTGACATCGCTTCTATTCTCGCGTATCGCAGGTGCTGTCTTTTGTATGAAGATATAAAAGCACTGTTTTAAAACGTTTCTGCCATAAATGTCACTCTCCGCCAGTTACTGGGGTCATACGTCTATGATCTTGCCATTTATGTCCCTTTCCTGGCGGTTATTAGCTCAGCAGTGTTTTAGTTTATTCCAACTAGTCGTCGACAGCGTATTGTTCCCGCTGGGCGCAAATCACGTAAATAGACTTTCTAATGGTGAGACATCAAATTAACTATAGAGCTTCCGCTCGAGGCAATCTTCTTGTTTGGTTCTCAATAATGTCCACAAATGACTAAGAACTATGAATGCTTTTCGAAAACCCGCCATCCTGCATATGGTTTCGTGATATTCTTCGGAGATAAAACATTAAATAATGCTTGAAACAAACCGAGTTTTACAACGAAAAAAACTATGGTTGATTCCTCTCTCATAGGAACCGGTAAAACACGAAAGTGAAACCTGCAGCTGAGCAGCATGATTTGCGGGTCGGTGGCTGTCTTCTGGGTGTGCTTGGCGAGCGACGTCCTGGTGGCGGGTTGCTTCGGCAAAGGTGTACTGGCGTCATTTCCGCGACGGATGTGATGTCAGTGAAATCTTGGTACGTCCCGGCATAAAACACTTTCGTCTTAAAAAATAAAATCCGAAAACAAACAACCCGAACTATAACGCACACTTTACTACTAAAGGTTGCTTCCCCCGCAATTAGACTCTGTGTGCGGGGGTGCACCCTGTTATAGGCCGTTTGCCTCGCTGTAATGGCGTCACTTCCGTGACGCATATGACGTAAGTGAAACCTTCGTGAATCCCGGCATAAAACACTTTCGTGTTAAAAACTGCGTAAACGACTTGTTTCTGCGGTCCGTTTATCGGCTCCAAATTTGCAGTTGTAAATGGTAACTCTACGTTCGCAGAACACTGACGTAAAAAATTAAATAAATTTTTTTGTAGACAATTCAGTTTGTTGTTTTCATTCCTGGACCAGCTGCGGCCCCTTGGGAGGCTGTAATTTGATTTCACCTTCATGGAAGCCACCCACCTTTATTCCTGAGCGTTTCAAGGCTACCTAAAGCTACTAGCGCACTTTCGTACCCTGAAATGCAAGTTCAGTGCAGAGTCATTTATCAGGCGCGCCAAGCCGGCAGGGCGTTATCGGCTGCCGCAAGCCCAGCGGGGGCCTCAGTCGAGCAAAGTGGTACCGCTCTGAGTCGATAACAGTCCTACAGCGTGAGCCGCTCGATCCGCGACTAAACGGCGCCTTGCAGGACCACTTAGACACGGTCTGGGGACGTCAGTTCCAAGAAGGCGAAAGCAGCAAGTCGGGGTAATTTATCGAGGGCACGGAGACGGCGCCTGCCTCTATCGGCTGGCCTGTCTTTATGAATCTCGCTTTGGACACGGTTCGCAGGGCAACACTCATTCAAGAAATGCCCCTCCGTGTCTCCGGATAAGGTTGCCTTCTTTTATTGAGCTAATCCTCATGCTTTTCGGTGATAAATGTAAGTGGAAAGCCAGAAACGTAGCAGCCGGAGCCTATCCATAAACTTAACAGGGAATTGCGCTTTTTGCCTCTTGAAAGGTTTGCTGTCATTGGCAAACCCAACAATGAACACGCTGCAAACATTTTCTCAAGCACTGCGTAACCACACTGTCCAGATAAATGAGAACATGGTGTATGACTGACTTCAAGCACAACATTTTCCGTCCGTGCGTACGCCAACCCAGACCTATCGTCATCGTCATCCCGACGCATCGTGATCGGCATTTCCTGGTCAGCAGTCATCCCAAACTTTGTCTACAAGTCTCCAATTTGTTGCCTCCAAAATATTCAAAGACTCGACTATCGCCTGAGCATCCAATACAAGGTACTCAGACAACCTATGAGCTCGCTCACTTAAAGACCCAGCCAAAACGCACGGAACCTGTTGCATCTTTCCCCAAAATCAGGCCAGGGGGGCAACGGAGTCGAGTGAATTTGTTGTCGAAGTAACTTACGTGTGATATTGCCACACTCCGTAGAAACGTTTCCGGAAGGCTTAAGAAAATGTATGTTGAGGAACATTTTGGAAAACTTCAGCGTGATTAAAAAAGTATCGCACAGCATAAATGCCACAGGGGTACTAGAGAGAACGCAGACCCAAATACCACAGTCGTATAGAAACTCGGGAAAGCACCTCTACAATGGTGACCATGAGAGAGTTTAGACTGCCGCCCACCGCCTCTTTGCAGACAATGGAACTACTTCGCACGCGGCATCGCGTTGTGACGAGGCAGCCTGGGAACCCCGTATTTCTAGCTTTCGGCTACGTGTCCGAGCTCCATCCAGGTCATGCATCCGCTTATCAGGTTCCAGCTTCTTCTATACACCCACACTCGACGTTCCCATTAAGGAAGTTCCCAATCTGGCTGTTCCGAACACCACTTTTTGAATATTTAAACACTGCCAAAATAAGAAGCAGGGCGAAATGAATATAACAGACACCGCGCTGCGTTACATCTCCTGACTCCTGTGTGGTTATTTTTGCGCTTTTTAGTGTTTCAAAAGGTGCCAATTCGCCCGAGCTTCCATTTTAGCAATGACTGTTACGCTTGGTTTCAAGCGAAAGACTCCGATAGGCCCCTCAGCTATGAAGTTATTCGAGTTGGATCACTTTATTATCAATTGTAGCGCTAATACCGATGTCTTTATTGACGGCTCCCTGACGACTACGTCGTCGGGGATATGGTTCCCTGTAGCAACCATATCACCATAAGCCCCAGAAACTTGGAGCCTGTGGCGCGGTTTCAGGATATGCGGTGAAAAAAAAAAATAGGTCAGCATCACAAACTTAACGTCGTGAAGGCTGGTGAAATAGCAGAGCTGTTCGCGCGCCTTTCGCCCACCCAAACCCATCTAAACACACATCGCTTCTCTTCCAGGAGAGCACCTGCACCTCAGAGCTTACGTCATCACCAGGCTCAGCAAATCCCGTACGACGCGCTTCCTCCCCACGGCAGCTGCAATGCGCAGCGCTCTCATACACAACTGTTCCTCTCCCCACTGCTCCCCAGCTACCCCTCATACGTCATCCATTGCTTGCCAACCAGTCCCTAAGTTTTCGGTGGTCAACGAGCTTCCAACTTGGGCGCGGTGATTTGAAAGCCCCGATCGCGATATGCGTGCGGAAGGGCCGGTTCCAGCCATTCACCTCGCAATTTTATACTGTCTCACTTCTTTTATTATCTATCCTTGCACAATTTACCTCAACTAGATCCACTGTGCTGTAAATCTAAAATGTTTCCCACAGCTCGATGCTGACGGTTGAATCGCACGGATGATGCTGGCGTTGCCACAAAAATGCACGCACACTTAACCGGTAGCGAAGTGCTGCAGAATGGCCCGAAACATTTGTTCCCTGCAGTGCGGCGCCCATTGTTCGGGCCGCGCGCTGGCCCTTTGGGAGAATTCTGTGGCCGTATGGCGGGAGAAAGCTATCTCGGCTCTCCAGGACTCGTGCCCTGTAAGAATGGCGCCATTGTGGGCGACGACGGGGCTTTCGCCCGCCAAATTGCTGACAGTTCGCAAGATTCGAATCGCCGCATGCAGGGCTGGGAAATGAGTTTTAAGTTAAACCCCGCCATAACGGACTCAGCTCACCAATCAGCGACCAAATGCTCGCCGCATTCTTCCGCTTCTTCCCTTTTTCCTACGCTATAGTATCTCTTTTTTCGGCGGTAGTTCGGGAAACAATTATGACAAAACTCTTCCAAGTCGAGCGCCCACGTCTCTAGCTTAAGGGAAGGTATGCTCAATGGACGACAAACGCGCAAGCTAAATTCTGACTGTTTCTTTTGGCGCTGGCGCAACCACATTGCGACTGCTGTACATTGAAGCTATACCTGGTTAGGCGAATTCTGAGGTCGTTGCTGCCGACCGTTCGCTAGTTGAAGCGTTGGCACGGCATACACCACCAAATTTTCTCCAGATTACAAAGTTTTGTTATGGTCTTACTGAGCGTACTTGTTTCTTTAACAGCGAAGCTGTTTAGCAAATCGTAATTTATCGTGTCCGCAGTTTAAAATACCGAGAAATCGCCGAGCGCGCGCACGTGAAAGCGGGCTTCACGGCGACCGCTCGGCAGTTAACAAAACCAAGAAAATGCTGAGCGCTTGTGTGTGCATTCCTCGTGACGACCGTCCAGCGTCCCCGGCTTATGTTTGTCAAGCCAAGCATAGCCACTTAGGGAGATTGGCCAAGATTGTTCAAAAAACAAAACTTTAGTGTTCACCGTAATCGTGGCAACGCTTGCTCGGAACGAGCAAGACACGTCATAGCGTACGCCCCTCCAAGGTGATGTCCAGAGATTATCACTTGCAAAAACTGAAGGAAGCTATAGCAACAATGATGGAGTAAAGGTCACTGAGGCAGCGTATGACACCATCAGTCACGTTGTTATCCAGGGCTCAAGTGATATGCTCCACTTTCCCATGCGGGAGTGGCAGTACGTCCAGTCATACCTTCAAGGCAGGACGTTTGTCATACGTCTTCACTGAGGAGCTGTTGGGTCCTTTTTTTCGTGTACGTGGTATGCCCCAAGGATCCGTATTGGCTCCGACCTTGTTTAATATGGCTTTGATTGGCTTCACGATGAAACGGATGTTCAATTTCTCAATTACGCCGATGACATCACCGTGTGGAGCACTCACCATGACTTCGAAAATCAAGCGAGTTCCCTGCAGTCAGTCCTGGATGTCACCGCAGCATTTGCCACTTCAGTGGGCCTTCAGCTTTCGACGAATGAAACAACATATACATCCGCTGCAAACCGTTGGGGCCGCCGTAAGCTTGCTGCTTCTCCCATCCGTCTTCAACTTGCTGGGGAACCACTGTAAATGAGCCCAACAATCAAAGTCCTGGAGTTGCTGATACACCAATCAGGAATGGCGACAGCTTGGCTTGATCGGGCTAAACACCAAGCTGATCAAACGCTAGCACTAGTACGCCGTATCGCTCCCAAGGCTAGTGGAGCCAGCTCACGTGTCACGACAAATAGTGAGAGCAGTTTTACAATCGTGGTGTGTCTACTCTGCGCAGTTCCATCATTTGACGGCAACACAGCGGGACCCACTGGAAGCAATTAACAGCTAGCCTAAGCTATGAGAACAATCACTGCGCTCCCACGCATCACCCCTGTCGTTGCTGCCCGGGAACATCCAGAACTGAACACGTTGGATTAACTTGTCCATCAATGTCGCGAAGTTCAAAAATTTAACGCTACATTGTACGTGTGATTTTGAGCGAGAATTAATTGCTTTCACAGACTCGCATACGCCACCAGCCCTACCTCGGCAAGTACTTCCCTTTGAAGTTTGAACAATTGAGTGGCAACAAGCCAACTGACCTTCGTCGTCCAGATTTCAGCAATTCGGCGTCTGCCCGCAACAACGCATCAATTAATTGGATAACCGCCTTCCACCCGGCTCCACAATATTATATACCGACGCCACTATTCAAGACACTGTGATTACCACTGACATTCAATGCACTAGCCATCCCGCTCCCAGCACGACGTCCAGATTTAAGGTCCCGGAACCTCCAGCATCGTTCTGTGCGAAACTGGTAGCCATTAGAGAGGCTCTGTTGACTATAACCGGCATCACTTTGCATCCCGGGGCACGCATCGTAATTCGAACGGATGCCCTTCAAGCTGTCCGCTTACTGTGGTTAGTCGTAGCCCTATTCTGGCCCAAAATGCTCACCAACTTGAGGCGCGAATTTCTCGCGAGATTCAGGTTGAATGGGCTCCTCGTAACCTACTGACAACACACTGTAAGGCAGACGGAGCCTGTGTAGCAGCCTCTGTTCCATCTCCGGCTTCCCCGTTCAAGCTAGATGATGGCACTCTTCTGCTGACGAGAAAAGGACACCTCCGGCACCGCGCACGTGCTCTCAATCCAACGTGTGCTGTCTCCCCCCCCCCCCCCTCCTGGGCCTAACGAGTGACGAAAAGGCTGCGCTAAGGAGGATTCAAGTGGGGTGGCCTTAACTCCCCCCGTGACCCGCCAATGGCCTCCATTTCTAGATTTTTTTGCAAACTCCGCGGTTGCCCAGTTTGCCACCGCAGCGATGCAATAGCTGACATGCACCACGTGCTGTGGACCCGCCTCGCCTTGCGTCCCTGGACTGGACTGGAAAGGACTTTATTGAAACAAACCCTGCAGTAGGCAGGAGCCGGGTTACGGCTCCGCCTCGACGTGGCCTGGCGTCGCACCTTCTTCTGCGACCCTACTCGTCACAAGCCCGTTTTACGGAGCCCGTGCCTTTCGAGCGCGGCGAAGACCTGCTGGATGGCCCATGACTGGTCTGTCTTGCTTGTAGATTCGATGGCTCTCTGGAGCTCCTCCGGATACTCTTCGAAGTGCGCGCCGTCTGGGTCGGTGGCACAGTCCCACATGATGTGCCACCGGTTGACCGGTCCTTTCTTACACACGCTGCACTGGTCACTCGGGTACTCGTCCGGGAACATTTGGTGTAAGGAGGCCGGCGACGTTGTCGACGCCATTTGGAGTCTTCTTAGATGTATCGCCTCCTCGCGGCCCAGTTCCCGGTGGCTGTTGCAGTAGGGCCTTGCGTCCCACGAGGATTGGACATCTTGCGGCGACGGACCGCAGCTTAGATGACGGGACTGCATACACTGTGTGGATAAATGGGCCTCATCATCGTCCCCTCCTGGACTTCGTCTCCGAAGCGATCGTGTTCATTTGATCAACTTTCCTCATCATCACCTCATACTCCCTCATCTATGCCCTGTGCAAAATAAACGCTATAAAAACAAGAAGCAAATCGGCTGCAACCATGGTCTTAAACCGTCGTGATGGTTTCGCATCGCCACCTTCAAGTCTTACGTGTTAGCATGAGTATTGGGTAATGGTTCGGCCATGACAATTTTATGTCTCTTATTCTACTATTCCTTACCATTTCTGTCGGGAACCGAGCATTGTCGTAATAATTTTAACCCTAATTTCTGATGCGTCTTACGTTTAGAGAGTGTTATAGCTAGCAAAAATGAAGGAAGCTCACACTAACGCGTAAGACTTCAAGGTAACGAAACTGTATGCAACCTTCACGGCCATCACAAAGGCTTAAGTCTATGATTGCAGCCGATTTGCTTCTACTTTGCTGCCGCAACGACTCCGGCATTGTTGCTAGAAGTGTGAGCTCCTTGATTTTTTTTTTGAAGGGATAATCATTGGACATCACCTTGGAGGGGCGTATGCTATGACGTGTCTTTCCCGTTCCGAGCAAGTGTTGCCACAGTTACGGCAAACGCTGGAGTTTTTTTCGGTTTTTGGCCTATCTTGGCCAATCTGACCTAGTGGGTATGCTTGGCTTGACAAACGAGCGCCGGGGACGCCTCTGGTTGATCCTGTTTTAGTGAGATTATTGTGTCCGTGGATTTGCATGGGGTGAGAAAAGGGTTATTGATGCACCGACTAATTTCGCATTGTTCCAGCACCTGTTGTAATGACATTGCTAGTGTACTGTTTTGCATGTATTTTTAGTGTGTTCTCATTTCATAACGCATTCAACTATTTTCGCATCTTCACTTGCATATTGTTAGATTTAAAAATTAGCTCTGATGTATACGTGGGGTGGAATTTTTTTAATTTATTTTCTTAATCAACATCGAATCGGCTTTTTTCTAAAACTGTTTTTGGTATGTTGCCTATTTCATTTATTTTGAATCGGTTTGAACCTGTGACAGCTTTGTTGGTGCGGGTTTTGTCCTCGAATTTTTTAGTGTTTTTAATGGGTAGATTAGAGGACAAGAATTAAATGGGATTAAATGGGACGCCGTGCGGTCGCCGCGAGGCACGCACGCACGAGCGCTCTGCATTTTCTTGGTTTTTTAACTGCCGGGTGGTCGCCGCAATCTTGGCCAATCTCCCTAAGTGGGCGTGCTTGGCTCGACGAGCGTGCGCAGGGGACGCTGGGCGGTAGTCGCGAGGCACGCACAGACGGCGCTGGGCATTCTATTGGTTTTGTTAACTGCCGGGCTTTCGCCGCGAGGTCCGCGCCCACGTAAGCGCGCTCGGCAATTTCTTGGCATTTTTAACTGCGGGCACGAAAAATTACGGTTTGCTAAATAGCTTCGCTGTTAAAAAGCCCGGGGCAACCTGACACTGACGAATACACGCTGGCTGGCATTTGCGTCAGTCTGATTATTTAAGCTTCTCACTGCCTCTCAACGCGACCGCAGTTTTCAGAAGCGGAAGAGAAATGCCGCGTGGGGGCGAAGCATTTAATCCCGCTCCCTATCGGCGTAAGGGGAAGAAGTGGTGTGACGGGACTGGGGACGCCATATGTCGCTACGATGAAGACCCGTGCATAAAAAAAATATTCGACAAGTATCGCAGTAGTTTTGTAGCGCTAGAAGAAGCTTTAGCTGGAGTACCTTTTCTGTGGTGCCCGCAGGCTTCTAGAAAGTTAGAAAACAGAAGAGGCGCAAGAAAAAAAACCTGACGCCCGCCATACAGCTGAGCTCCCAGCGGGATGTTCATTCTTCATTCACTGAATGTACTTGACAGGGGTCATCGGAAACTTGACTCCAAGACGGCTACGGCGAGACCTCCCAGGCGCCCACCCGACCAGGCAAATATTTCTCATCTGGGAGGCCGCAGTTTTCACCGTTACCAAGTCCCTGCATGAAAAAATGAAAACTTATAGGGCAGCGCTTCAAGCGCTTCCAAAATGAGGAAGAATGGTTGTTTTGACACGGCTGCGGAATTTGATTTCGCACCTCTCCTACGACTTGCCGTTAAACGCTCGGCTCACTGTGAAAATCGCACTAGCCAACGTACTATTTTTTGTCCGGAAGTTCGGAAATGCACCACATGCCCTCATGATATTTTTGGTAAAGGAGTCGCAGATACACAACGGACAACGCCACGATGAGACTTGAAGCATGCCATAAACGACACCGGCCATCGGCGCGTGTAGCCGCAGCAAACGTACGTAGTGATGAGGACGTAATCCTGGCATTTTACTGAGTTTTAAAAGAACTCTCAAGTGAAGTTTTCGATATTTCTTGTGGCTGCATCGGAAATCTTGGTCCACGCAATCCGCTCATTCACTGTTTGTCATAAGTGCCAGTTTTTCTGTCGGCAAGAGAAAATCTTGTGCATGCACCGTTCGAAGCCGCCGAGCCGATTATACCGTAATTACTCCACAGTGGGTCGCAGTGGGTTTTCATGCTATCTCAGCTTCACTATTCTTATTCAGATTCAGATTATGCGGTTTAACACGCTGAAGCTACACTTGGGCTACGAGGCGCGCCATAGAAGCGGGCTCCGGATTAATTTGGACCGCCTGCAGAGGATCGTAAAACGTGCGCCAAATCTCAATTCACGGCCCGGCTTGATTATTCTGATTTTTCAAATTTGCAGTTCCCGCACAGGTTGTAAAAAATAAATATGCTAGCAATCCGCTCAATTTATCCCTGCGGACTCGCAGTGTCGTCGCAGCCGACGTACACCTCAAATCGGTGCGGATGCGTTGAGAGAAAAAACTGCATTTGTGAGCGCTTTCCTCGTTGGAATGCGTGTAATTCCACCGAGAAAGCTCAGAACATGGGATGCGCGTTGAGGTTATTAGACACTGTTTGCTGTTATTTGCTTTTCTTTACGGTACATCGTCATAAGCGCTAGAAAAGCGCGCAGAGACCATAACAAAAGCAAAATACCCAGCAAAAATCAACGCGTCCTGAAGTCAACAGTAATATAAATTAGAATGAAAAATATTAACAGCAAACCAAACTAGATCGTCATACTAAAATTTAAGTGTTAAACAAGAAGTATTTAATAGGTAAATTTTCTACTAGTAGAAAAATGTGTTTTAATACCGGTTGGTGAGGAATTCCAAAATTAGATTGTGGGCAACTGTGTACAATTCTCTCGAATGCCACGGAGCAAGAAGTTATTACGACTTGAAAAACGTGATTATGTGCACTATAAATTGCGTGACGAAAACGCCAAATGACACACAAAGCGAAAGTTTGCTGATTGCGTGGCGTGTGCAGTGTGCGTACGTTCTCGCACATCAAGGAAGAGGGGGGGTGTCTATCACAACAAAGCGAAAAATACTTTTTCACCGCATTTGGGCATATAAGTGTGCTTAAATTTCACACTGTTTCATCAGCGCTGTCACTGGCACGAGCAATAAGCAAACGACCGACAGCGAGCAATAAGCAAGTCGGCTTATTGCTCTCCCCAGAATCGTCCCTTTATGGTTTTAATAAAAAAACTCGCTATTTGTCCCGGCAAGGGCCGCGCTATCTAGCTAGTTGGCGACGTGCGCCGTACTTCACCTGTAGATTAAATGTCGGGCAGTTATTGGCGGGAGCTTTTGCTGTTTTCATGTTTGGGATAACTAAATAAAAGTACGAAAGTACGCGTTCGTTTTGTACCTGCTTTGTAAATAAAGTTATCCTCAAACCAACTCCTGACTCGTCTCTCCTGTATTCGTGCTTTCTTAGGTGGCGGCATAGAAATTTGATAATTACACGAAATTGACCGTATAGTAATTTTGCGCGCATAAAGTATTTGATTGATTGATTGATTGATTGATTGATTGATTGATTGATTGATTGATTGATTGATTGATTGATTGATTGATTGATTGATTGATTGATTGATTGATTGATTGATTGATTGATTGATTGATTGATTGATTGATTGATTGAGGGGTTTAACGCGCCGACGCTTCACAGGCGATGAAGCGCGCCGTAGTGGAGGGCTCCAGATTAATTTCGACCACCTGGGGATCTTCAACGTGCTCCGAAATCTCGAACATACGGGCATTTTTGCTTTTCGCCTCCATCAAAAAAGGGGCCGCCGCTGCCGGGAATCGAACCCGCGTGCTCGTGCTCAGTAGCAGAACGAACACCTTAGCCACTGACTGAGCCACCACGGCGGGTTCCGGGCATAAAGTATATGCGCAACGTGGCTAGAGCACTCAGTTCACATACCTTACTTAGCTATCATGGAGCGAGCCACTATCTGATGCGCACTTCCTGTCGCTGTCGGTGCCGCCCGTTGAAGTTAACGTAAAATGCGGGCTACGACTTTCCTTGTGCATCAACCGGCGTGCAATTACCTCAGCCGTACGAAATACGCCGAAGATTAGGAAAACTTTAACCGGCCGAGGCTTTGCTGGGCGAAAACATGCTGAAATTGCCACTTAAGTGTCTTTGTTGTTGGGCTGGGAACAAGTCTATGCGGAAAGACTTAATTTGTCCGGCAACTAAATGAGCGGCAAGGTGGGGCTTTAATTTTCCAAGGCATTCTGTACGGTTTCGGCGAAAAGTGGCTCGACGTGCAATGGCCGAAGCCACGTGATTAGCTTAGTCGGGTGCGTAGGAAGACCCAAAGTTGATTAACAGTAATTTGATTAGCTTCGGCTACGTTGTATGCAGGCACCAAGCCGCTTACAGAAGAAAGCCGGAAATGTACGCAGGCAGTCCGTCGCTTAAGTGGCAAAGCAGTTAAGTTTGCCAACGCCGTCAAAATAAAAATATCAAGCAAGAAACCCGGCACCCACACTGCAAGAGCCGCCGTATTGTCTCCATTGGAAGCGTACTGCGTGCTTTCTCTGCCATAGCTCGAATGGAGAGGAACAAGTACGCTTGGGCTGGGCAAGTGACGCAGTGAATTGACGACCGGTGTGGACCATGCTGAGGGTGCAGAGTGGCGGCCGACAGGCGACGGCTATAGGAAGACCGGCAATGACAGAAAACTTTCAGGCGAATAGCGGACTCGGGCATTGCAAGACAAGAATGGACGGAGGAACATAGAAGAGGCCTTGGTCCTGCAGATGTCCCAAACATGTTGGCGATGGTGCATTACATAGGTAACAAAGCATGTTCGTGCTAATATGGTGTATGTAGGGCTCACGAGAGAAATTTACCAAGTTTCCCAGTCATAGTAACGGAGAAAAGGGGACAGCGACGCAATTGGAGGAGCATCATGACGATGCTTCTTTATTGCGCTATCTTGCCAGAGGACGTATTGCGCCACAGGACACATTTAGCTGTCGGTGCTACTCCTACTTAGGTGGGTTCTGAGAGCCCATCAGCAGTGGCTGTGAAACATTGCCGCCCAGCCTATTGCTGCAGCTGTAGAAAGCCACCACCAGCCGATACCACCGCAAAAGAAAACATCCCGAAAATTAGAATAGATCCCTCTGATCGCAAGGACATTGTTGCAAAAGAAGACAACGGAATCAGGATAGTCGTGCCATTAGGCACATAGGATCGCATAGCTTGAAATAAAATGAAATGCTGTCGCAATCCGGCAGCTCTGCGGTCTTGAGCGTCTCTCTGATTTTTCTTTTTGGTTTGTTATCATAATCACCCTATGAATCCCGGATTAGGAGACGTCCGAGGAAAACCAGGGCCTATTGAAACGCTACACGAAGCCCAAAATCGGGTACTTTGTGAAGTGCTTCGCTAAGTTGCGGTCCGCAATGGCGTTGGAGTACATGGCCACTCGGTTGCTCTCTACTGCTCGCCGACTCCTCGACGCTGCTCCATCCCCTCCATCCCCTCCCATTCCTTTCACTATTCCTCAACCCTCCACATTTGAAACGCAGAGTTGCCAAGTTTGGCTATACATAAGCAAATTGGGCTACTTGATTTTTTGGTTTGCGGGAAAAGTAGTTCGTTGGCTCTTTGACTATCCTTGGGCTGTTCTGTACCTTTTCTAGTGACATCAGCCAACCCGGCACGTTTAGGCTGACTCGAAAAAAAAAATCAAGCAAATAAATCGCAGCACGAATCTTATACGAACTGCCCTCATAGTCTTAAAGCCATTTCTAACAGCACGGAAAAGCGGCACGAAAGAATAGACACGTAGAGACACCAATGGGCGCTGACTTCCAGCTTATTTATTTTTCGAGCGACCACGCAATTTTATATTCAAAGCGTGATAGACAACATCCTAAGAACATACGAAATTTCAAAAGGTGGATATCGGCGATTGTGCAGAGTTACAAGCTAAAAAAACCGTGCAGATATTTTATCTCTTTTTCCAACATTGACAGTGCCGGTGTACACGGACGGCCAGTGCGCACCAGTATACGATGTCAAGTTTATGACCTTGTAATATTGAGGAACAGCGTTTCATAATGGCCTCGGGTAAGACCGAGAGAGAAATTATAGAAGCCTAAGTAAAACGAGTGAAAAAAGTATCCACACACCGCCACTGTCAATGTATGAAAGATATAAAATTTCCAGACGGCTTCTTTAACTTGTAACTCTGCACAATCGCTACTCTCCACATTTTGAAATTTCATATCTTCTTATGATTCTTTCTGTCACGTTTAGAGTATAAAATAGTTGAGAAGCTAAAAAAAAAAACAGTTGGAATTCAGGGCCCGTTAGTGTCTCTGAGTCCGCAACTAGCCATTTCCCTTCGCACGTTATCATTGCCCAATGCTGCGGTAAAACGAGTGTTCAGTCTTGTCACTCTAACGAAGAGTGACTTGAAGAACAGAATGTCTGTAGAAACGTTCGAGAACATTTTACATGTGAAATTTCGACCAACGAGAAATGGCCAGTGTCCTAAGGACTTCACACGATCCGAGATATTGTTGGCGCGCTTCAGTACCACAGCAATGTACGTACACTAGTTGAGCTGTTTGTGTACCAAACGAATGGTGTCTGTAAACAAATCCAACTCTTCGCAGTATACATCTGAATAAACGTCTTAGATTAATAGTGCAAATTTTTTTATTTGGCTACTTGGGCTATCACTGCAGGTCGACATTTGGCTACTTTGGGGCTATAATATGACGCAAAAATGGGGTGGGTTACTCTGCGAGGACCTGGTAACCCTGCTTGTAGGTCAAGTTTCAATTTTTAGTACCGTTTCCTTGTCTGCGATTAAAAACACTGTGGAATTGGGGTGAACTCGCGAAAAGGGCTTGGCACTAAACCGTTGAAAAACTATTTTTCGGACAAAAATAGCCTCAGCCGGACAGAACATAATGGCACCATATTAGTATTCCAAAAAGAAAAGAAAAAAACACGGACTGAACAAACCCTTGGCGGCTACAGAACAGCTAGAAGCGGTCAGCTGAGATAGCATCTGTTTAATAAAGGCCTCGCCAGGAGAACGGCTGGTTCAGCGTCTTCATATTCATGCGGGATGAACTCCTCGTCCCGCTTGCACCGTTTCGTGAACTGTAAAGCGCAAAGAACGAACTGCAATTTTCGCTGCAAAATAAGTTAAGCCGGAACACCCGGCACAGGGTTCCTTACAGCTCAGCACAACCTCCTCCACCGCTGCTCCCAATATTTTTCGGCTTAGCTCGAAAGTTCTCTAAAGCCTCCGGGGGGAATCCGTAAGCTTCTGCACGGGCGCCTTAGGAGCACGAGGGGCAGTTAGATTGAAATGCGCTCAGAGAATGCGCGCAGAAAGCAACCTCGCATCCGAAGGACGCAGCAGAACGAGTTCACGCTGTCTTCTACCGGAGCCGGGTATAGAAACGCTGGGATAAGCGATTTCCTCTGCTCAAGTCCTCCCCGCAACCTCTCGCCTCTCTGTTCCAGGACGCGTTCGACTGGGCGCATCTCTTTTTGGTTGTGTTTTGCGCCACTTACGGCCAGCTCCACATCAGCTTCCATTTCCACTTGCCGTCTGTCTCTCTTCGTTCCTCTAGATTTATTCCTAGAGGCACGGTAGCCAATTGGGCTGCCTGCTTAGATGGCGGTAATTTATCTTCATTTTCTTCTTTTACTTCTTGAGATCAAAGATGCAGGAAGTCGTACTGCGAAGAGCCAGGTTCCTACGACTATTTCCTCGATGTCTACTGTCTTAATTCTAAGACGACTATAGTTTAGTAAAAAAAAAATATTCCCGCATCTCCACGAAGTGAATCATGACGAGTGGGCGAAGCACTGGGGATCGTTCTTACCGTAAATCACCCGTGGCATTGCCCACTCGCGCATGTAAATGAGTGACAACGCGTGTGTACAGTATATACAATTCCAATCCAATCCGAAACAATTCAATTTAATCCAATCCAATCCAAAGCTCCTCGCGCATGCGCAACACTGAGTACACGGACGCGAAGGGACAAGCCGCGGACAAAGCGAGGTCCTAAGGTGCTTCGCCCCTAAGACAAATATCCTTGTCCCGGTGCCCCGTCGTACTTCTTCTGTGCCGTCGTGTTTATTGCGCTCTGTTTTTAGCGCAAATATGCACCAACTTGCCCGGCAATTTGCTTTACTGTTTAGCGCCCCACAAAAGAATGTTCTCTTCCACTCACAACTGCTGGTCATGTTTCACCATACCGGCTCGTTTAACTGAATAGTGACGTCTTCTTTGCTAAGCGTCTCTCTTCACAATAAAAGCGCATAACAGGCAACACATGAGAGAAAGAAGGGACTGGCGCTACCGCAACTGATTTCGTTCCGGAGCCTTATTTTCTAAATTGTATACTGAGACTCGAGCACGCACAGCACGTTTAGTGACATGTACAGGTGCCGCCACAAATAATTGGAACATGGTCTCGTAAATTAACAGGAATTACTTCTTCCGGAAACTGCTTGGCTGCATTGGCGTGCGTTTAAAGGATTCCTCCCTATTAGAAAAAGAATACCTTAAACCGGTAATTGCTGTCATAAAGCCAGTAAGACGAATATTTTATGACATTTGCGAAACCTTGTTTCAAGTACTTATGACGGCGCCTCTACAATATTTAAAAAATACATAACCCTAGGTCATCTTAAACAAAAATTCAAACTCTGAGGTGAAAAGTGCCACTGTTACTAGTTTCGCCACTTTTTTTCTTTTTTTATGTAGTATGCCCCCAATGATTCGCGTGCATTTGTGTCATGGCTTATACAAAAGCTACTGACCTCACTCAGCCGGACTTTACAACCGTAAGACCCACAGTGCGCAGGCAAGTGCGGAGCTCCTCCAATTCTTCAAAGCCAGTCCGTGTCCCAAGCCTGGTCAGTAATTCAGCATACACTGGTCAGACGGGACACCACTGGGTGGTGCGCCTGCTCGATAGATGGGTGTCTGGGGGGTTGGCGAAGGGCACATCGCACCAGACGCAGATCTCGAGTGAATTCTGCGTGTGTGAGCGGAGGAGTGAGTCAGTCCGAGGCTTTCTTAACTTGAGCTTTGATGCCTTCCGCCCGAGTTTGTTCCCTGACTTAAAAACAAGTCAAGTACAAACAAGCAAAAGGAACTCCAACGAGAGGCGATGAGCACCACTCCGCGAGCAGGCGCGCCAGGATGGCGCGCATGCGCAGGATGCTCCTTCGGCCGCGCGGCCTAACGCAGGTTCGAACTTTCCTCGGCGGCGGGTGACAGGACACCACCCTCTCCTGGGTGAGAAACCTGCGCTGTTCACAAACGTGACGCGTAAACACCAAACCTGTGGCGCGCAAACGGGCGCCTAAAAGCTGATCGTTACACTGTATACACACGCAGATAGACGACCCTCGCATCCCCTTGCTCAGCCAGCGCCGTGCGTAGCAATTTCGCGACGCCAGCCGACTATGCTCACGGGCGTAATTTTCAGAATGCGGCCCCAATTTCGGAAGGAAAGCCCACATCGCGTGACCTGCAGTATACCCGCCGCTGCTCTACGGTAAACATTGAGTCCACTGCCGAAGCGCAAAATTGAAAATCAATGGTTGCCGTTACCTCCCAGAGCGGCGACGTTCCGTGCATAATGTGCTTACGCGTATCGATCGTAATGTGGCTGTTTATCTCCTCGGTGGATCTTTGTCGCAGTCAGGGGCGTACATGTGTTGTGTAATAAGTCTATTGAGTACGGTCAGCTATTGAGAGCTCGATAAGTTTGCTCATCGCACATGCAATAGGCTAATGACCAATGCGCCCGCTCGAAGTACTTCCTAGGAAAGTTGGTCGGTATACAGCTCTGTATGTGGGAGAGCTTTCTTATCAGTCGGAATCCGCTTGACGTCCTACACCGCATATACCAACTTTTCTCTCAAAATAATGAGTAAGAACAAAATATGGAATACAAGCCAACAGGTGCACGTGTACATGAGAAAATATGCACACCAGCACGTAATATACGAGTCATCGGTATTTCCCTGTATGGTGGGGATGGCAGTTGAGTCAACACTTTCCCCACTAAGCATTAATGCACAATTTTCTATTGTATTGCCTTGTTCATAGAAATTACAGAAGCACGGGGCCCACGCAACATGGTGGCAAACGATGCTGCATGAGCGGTGGCGGTGATAAATACTTCCCTCGAAAGGCCCACTTCCCGTCACACTGCAGAAGACCAAGCTCACTTTTCTGTCTAGCCAAGTGCGCTTACCCTACTGTGCTTTCGTAAGAAATCGGTGCCTTTTAACAGCGGAGCTGTTTCAGGTGGCCGTAATGTGTGGCGCGTAACGCGTAAAGGCCCGTTCACACTTGCGACGAAGCAACGCGACGAAGCGACGAAAGCGAAAGCGATCGCCACCCTTGCTGTTCACACTTGCACGCGACATCGAGCGACAGCAACGATGATTTCTTGCTTTTCTTATTATTGTCTCGCGCTAGGAGCGAGACTTCACGGGTGTTTCGCCGCTTGTGGAGACACAGCATCCGGATGCTTTGGCAGGATATGACGTCAGGAAGTCTCGCCTCCCGCTTCCGCTTCCAAAGCGACGGCGCGACGGCGGCGAAAAAAATTGGTCGAGACTGATCGCTCTCGTCGCGCGATGAAAGCGATGCCAGACGACCAAAGCGACAGAAATTTCGCCGCTTCCGTCGCTTTCGCTCGCTTTCGTCGCAAGAGTGGACGGTCCTTAACGCGTTCGACATACCAAGAAAATACCGAGCGCTCGTGAGCGTGTGCCTCGCGGCGACCGCCGAGCGTCACCGGCTCGCGCAGTGGCTTTAGCAAAAAAAAAATTACGCCCATCTTCCCACGAGGGAACCCTGATGTGATGCGACGCATCGGGGGGTTCAATTGGCGTTTCCATTGGGTTGATTCTCTAAATCGGGTGAAACGTGTTGTGAACGCGTAGGATGCATTCCATCACATGCAGGTGTTCTCATACGCGGGAAGATGGGCGTAATTTTCATTCTTTTACTGAGATAGAGACTGGTTGCCGTTTTTCGAGCGAGAGCGAGCGCTTGACTGAACCGCCGCAGTGCGCTACCCGCTTTATATTCACAGCGCCTGAAGGAGAGGAGACAGCGGAGGAGAGTCGCGCATGCACGCGCTTGCGGCGCCGGAGCAGACGTGAGCGTAGCGAAGCGCACATGCGCAGCTGTTATGCTAATGAGACGGAGTGAGAGTGTTGCATGCAGCTGTCGGAGAGAAGAGCGGAGGAGAGGCGCGCATGCGCAGGTGGCGTGCGGACGCCGCCGACGTCGACGCAGGAGGGACATGCCTCAGAGCAAGAGATGCGTCGCATCTAAAACATGCGAAAACCCCGACGAGCGCGTCGCGCTGCCTAGCAACCAACAACGCCACAGCTGGCGCAACACCTGCGCCACAGAACCTCGACGCGACTACAGGAACGTCCCGCATGCGTCGTGTCGTGCACGTACGCGCCGCCGCTGCACCCCAGATGTCGTCAAGCGCTGCCGCGCATGTAATGCTTTGCATGAGGAACACGATGATATCGATGCATATGACGATGACTACTATTATCACAGTGCATGGCGACGGTGGAACATGTAAATAAACAATTTCAAACTTGTACAAATGCGTGTTAATGTGTCCTTCAGTGCTCACGTACAAAGAAATCCTGTAGCTTCCGTATGGTTCAAGCCTTGCGCGACTGATTGCAAGCTTCGCAAGTTTTTTTTTTCTAATCTCAAAAAGGGATCTGCACCCATGGCTCAACAGACACCCGTCGCACAAGTCCGCCATGCCGAGGCGCCTTCCGATGGAATATTTCCATTCAGCGACTCAATGAACCGCATTACACCGTGTGCACTCAAAAACGAACCCTAAAGACAAAAAACGGAATCTAATAAAACTATTGTTTCCATTTTTTTATTTGCCTGCCATTTCTTCTTCTCTGTTTTGGGTAGAAAAGTTTTGATGCTATTTTTTTTTCGGAGTGAGAGCCGCTTTCGATTTGACGGGCTGGCGGCCCTTGGCCCTTACATAAACACGCAGAGTGAACGACTTTTTTTTTTCCTCATCGACCTTGTACGCGGGCCGCTTCATCGCTCAAATTCAGGCCTGTATTACGCGCCCGAGCGCGCCTGTCCAGCTTGACCCGGGAAAATATACGAGTGCTTGTTATGAACAAAAAGGCGGCGCAGCAGTGATGGACGCCCCATTCAGTGTTGTCCCCAGGGGGACCCCCGCGTGCACGCACGCCATTTTGGCGAGGCCTCTTCATTCCTGCAGTTTCGAACGGATGACCCGAACCTACGTAGTTATTTTTTTCTTCTTCCACTGCCCCGACGCCCACGGTCCAGAGAGAGGTCTCCGTCCTCAGGCCCGTTTCAAACTTGCATCGACCCTCCTCTTTCTTCTAGGTCTGTTCAAGGCAACGTCACAGCATTGCCCTGGGAGGCACGGCGGAAGGCAGAGTACATTGTTGTTGCCTTACTAAGGTCATACAACCCTTGCAGCAGCAGTTTAATGGTCGTCCGTCCGTCCGTCCGTCCGTCTGTATGTATGTATGTATGTATGTATGTATGTATGTATGTATGTATGTATGTATGTATGTATGTATGTATGTATGTATGTATGTATGTATGTATGTATGTATGTGTGTGTGTGTGTACGTACGCATGCATGCATGTATATATGTATGTATGTATGTATGTACGTATGTATGTACGTATGTCACTCGACTCAACCATTGCCGCCCGGCTAAAAAAGAGATGAACTTCTAACCAGACCGTTCCAGACCACTAAAACCGCTGAAATGGTTCATACATGACTACATTATTCAACGCGAAGATACTCTGAGGCATGTTTTATGTTGAGGGGAAAAAATGAGTGTTTAAACCGGAAGTACGAGCGTTCTTTTCATTATAATATATGTTGGAATGGTTTTTACGATTGCACATAAAGACGCAACCCGTTTAAAGGTTGCGCCGAAAAGACCAGCGCTGTTTTCAAGCTTCATAGATTGTTATTGCCTGAATCAGTTCGGTACATCAGGAAAGTTGGAAAGGTCTAGTGAGACGACGTGCTGCGTGTACGACACAAAAGCCTTGCAGTGAAGTGATGATACTCTTCGAATCGTTACCTTGAAACTGTATGGAGCAGCGACTGCTTTGATCTCGTAGCGCAGACGTGCGCACATTACTTAAATAAGTTACTGAATAGCTTCACTCGTTACTTGTTCAAGCGGTAACTAAGTACGCTACCTGTAACGGAGGCTTGAAAAAGACGGGTTGCTACAACTCGAGGGCAATCAGTTACTTCTCCGTGACGGAGACAGTCAAATAGGTTGATGCTACTGGGCGGAGTTCAGTGTTTTATTCGAAAGCATCATACATTGATGACGCAGCTTGCTGTCAAAGTTGTCTCAGTGTGCTTCGGCGCACTCCGGCGATACGGGGAGGACTCGGTGGAAACGCTTGAAGGGACGGCACCTCTGAATTTTAGGAGCCGCTGGTGGGCCTCTGCTGTCTGGATGACACTCCTCGTTTGTGCCTTTGTCCTGGGTTTGTTGGGTCCTGGCGAGTTCTTTTACCACGTGAGAAATACAACAGTGCCACCATCTCACAAGTACGGTAATGCTCACAGAGGCTAGCGTAAGTTAAAACGAGGTTGTGTGCCTCCGTATCCAAAAGTAACTTACTATAATATAACGTCACTTTTTACTTGGCCTGGAAAGTACCTCGTTCCTGGTTACTTTCCACGAGAATTAACTTACTGGCTACTTCACTGTTTAATAAAAGTAACCGAAGACACGTAAGGCGTCACGTGCAGGTCTGGTCTCCAGTACTTGTCTCTACGTGGTTACATTGGCCCGAACAACCGGATAAATCAGCCTTGCCTTTTACGAGCACCCGGAACTGGAACGAACTACGAGAGCTGTGTTGCCGTTGCCTCCATAAAACGCTTATTCGCTCCTTCTCGTCATGGTCAACACTGTGTAGCGCACGTTAGTTGCACACAAGGCGCCTCTGCAGCGCGCTGCTGGTCATTTTATTGCCCAACTGCCGCTGAGAACTGTTTTGCGTGGGCGAGATACGGGCTTCGCTTTGGCGCCAAACTGGGACGCTTTCATAGCCAGATATAAGTTTCCTCGGGTGCTTATCTTTCCCCTAGGAAATAAAAGCGGGAAAAGGCGGGTGGAAAGCTAGGGGGCTTCCGTCGTAAACTCGCTGTAACATGGCTTCGTGGCTTAGGTTACGTTCCTGGCTAACTGCAGGTGTGAATCAACCTTCCTAGTCTCGAGGTTCCCAGAGGTGCAAGCATATGAATTCGCCGCTTCTCTTCTCCGTGAAGCTTTCTCTGCGAAGGTGTCCTTCCATCGCGCTTACAGTTTAAAGTTAAGTTTATTTAATGGTGCCATTCTCTACAGATGCCGTAACACCAAAAACCTGAGGCTGCACTGCCGCCAGCAGAGAGCGGTAGGCGGTGATTGACTCCACTCTAGACATGTGCCATGCTTTGTTTACATTTCATTGCGTTTCAGTACTTCTTTCTTTTTCACATATGTTTCCTATCCGTTTTATTGCTGTAGCTACAAAACGCGAAATTCGAGGATTGTGTCAGCTGCGATGCCTTTAACGCGAGATTACGAATGTGAGGCCCACGAAAATTGCAACGATATGAGATAGGCTCAGGAAAGGAGAACAGTTGAGCTGTAGAAGTGAGAAAGTTTTTTGGTGCCTCCTTAAACCAACATGTACGTTTTTGGAAGCTTCAGTACGCTACCTCGGGCAGTTTTCGCGGGGTCACCAGTTTTGACCTTAAGAGCTAGAGGTCAAATCACACCCCCTTCCGCAAGCACCCGGATCAGAGCAGCGCCCGATGGCGGGGAGAGATAGGCGAGGAGGGAACGGAGAAGCACGCGGGACCCGTGCCGCCATATGGCGGAGGAAGGGGAGGGCGCCGCCGCCGCAGCCATAAGTGCGCGCGACGAAGGAAGGCTACGTGAGCGCAGGGCCGTGTGCGATGGAGTAGGACGAACATCCAGCGGTGGTCACAACGCCGTCAGGCGAAAAAGGGTAAACACGCTACTGTTGCATCCAGCATCGCTACCTTCAAGTCTTACGCGTTAGTGTGAGCTTCCTTCATTTGTTAATGGTGACGATAGCGAAGATGTTATGAGATGGGCGCTTTAACATACCCAGCAAACCAATATCCACCACGCTGGCCGACAATGGCCGAAGAGCACTTACAACCCTTACTTACACTTATTTTTTTTATTCGAATCCGGCACGCTTGACGAGTCAATGCCGACACGCAACTGACACTTCTCTCGTTTGGGCAAATTTTTGCCTCCCTTCGGTCAATGATCGTGCGGGCTGCTGTCGGCGAAGAAACGCCGTTTCCGCAAACGCCTGTGTTATCGTCCGCTCGACAATCACGTGGAGCACGTCGGCATGTTGCGGCGCCGTCTCACTGCCAGTCAGTGTGCTTTACAAGTTTTCCGAGGACGATCACCTGCCAATCACCAGCGAGCGGAACGAACCGTGTGACTTGGTAGAAGGCTACATAAAAGCGCAGCACTATGTCTAAAGCGCAAGTGTGCTCTAAAAATAAAGATTTGTGTATGCCCATGCTGTCGGCCGCGGCGGCCGCTTTTCTGATGGAGGCGAAAAGCAAAAACGCCCGTGTGTACGACATTTCGGCGCACGATAAAGATCCCCAGGTGTTCAAAATTAATCCGGAGCCCTCCACTCCGGCGCGCCTCATCGCCTGCGTTGCGTCGGCGCGTTAAACCCTTCAATCAATCAATCAATATGCCCATGCTGTAACCACCCTGCGTTCGCGCCTTCGGGCAATGCGGGGTAATCTGTGCATAAGGAAACAAGGAAAAAATCCCATTCCGAGTAGCTCGGCAACGCCCGAGGCAGTACATCGCTAAGGCCAGCGTACCATTTTATATTCTAGTTCGGTCTCCCCCTGCAGGGTGAGAAAGAGCAGGGTACAGTATCTTGGGGGGGGGAGAGGGGGGAGAAGAAAAAGGGGAGGGGCGGAAGGGGCGTGAGAATAGTAATGTATATTTATAGCAATGTATAAACATAATAGAGTGCACCTGACGTGCGCCCAGAAATGCGCCCAGCAGGTCAACACCCATCGAGGGCTGAAACAGGGACGCCCTTCGAACCCAATACTGTTTATGCGTTACATGGTAGGGTTAGAAAAGAAACTGGAAGAAAATCAAGTAGGGTTAAACTTAGCGCATATGTGGCAGGCGAAGTGGTGCAACAGCGTCTTCCTGGGATGTTATATGCAGAAGACATTGTTCTTTTTGTTGATAACCAGAGCGATATGCAACGGATCATAAATATAAGTGGCCAGGAAGCCACACACCTTCGGTTACGTTTTACCACTGAAAAATCGAAAATAATGGTTTTCAGTAACACCAGCACTGACTCAGTGTCAATTCAGCATGGCGAATTCTTCAGAGTCAAGGAATATAAATATTTGGGGGCGTGGAGAAACGAAGGGCACGACGTCTTAAGAACTCCTCCCGTGGAGCACTTAAGAATAAAGGAAAGCGTTACGCACCTATAACGAAGCATAGAGCTCTGTGGGGGTATAAAAATATGAAGTAGTGAGAGGAATGTGGAAAGGAGCAATGGTTCTGGGCCTCACATTTGCGAATGCAGTGCTGTGCCTAAAATCAGACGTTATATCATGCCTTGAAGTGAACCAGAGGACGGCAGGCCGTTTGGCCTTAAGAGCGCATGGTAAAACAACTAGCGAATCAGTGAAGATAGATATGGGCTGGGCGTCGTTTGAGGTTCGAGAACCTCAGAGTAGTAAAATATGTTTTGAGACGAGGTTAAGGGCAATTGATCAACGAAGGTGGGCAGCTGAAGTTTTTAGGTACCTATACTTGAAAAGCGTGGACACGCAGTGGTTAAGGAAGAAGGCTAACGATGAAATACGGAAAAAACAGTGGGGAATCAAAGACAGCCAACCTAACCAAAAAAGAAGCAAGGCGGATAGAAATGAATAAATGGGGAGAGATGGAAGCTAAAACGTCGTCGCATATGTACAAGGCAGATAAATTCGACACCAGAGAGGAAAATTTCCACGATAATTCGAAGGGCAGTGCCTTGCCTCTTGAGGTTAGAGCAGGTTTGCTTGAGAATTGAGAGCTTTGTGGGGAAGTGTACAGAAAATGATGGGGTATGCGTGGTCTGAGGAAAAGAAACAAACTATGCGGAACATATTTTTAGAATGTGATTCTATCCATCCCAATCTTCAAGACGGAAATATTCGGCTTCCAGAAGCCCTAGGATTTAATGGCAGCACAGAGGGAGTTAACTTCAAGGCTATCGAGGCGACTAAAAGAGGATTAGAATTCTGGTGGATGAAAAGCAGAGAGGGGTATAATTCCTAGGACAGCTACCACCTGCAACAGAAAAAAAAAGTATTTTGTGCCTGCCCTCAGACCACTGATAGTACTAAACGAAGAGTGTAAAACGTATATAAATTAGTTTTTTTCTTAGTAACATGGCACGCCATTTAAAGGGGTTACCCTTAGCAATCAATCAATCAATCAATCAATCAATCAATCAATCAATCAATCAATCAATCAATCAATCAATAAATAAATAAATCGATCGATCGATCAATCGATCGATCAATCAATCAATCAAAGTAAACAACTGGCCCCGCTGTACGAGCTTACGAAGGAAACATGGTGCATTGAAGCATGTAGGCGTCTGTAAATGCCGGCAAACCTCTCTGCTTTTCCAATAAAGAGCCTTCTCTCTCTCTTCCCAACCACAATATTCCAGTTCACTGTAACTAGGCAAAGCAGATCTGCACAGCTAGACAAGGCCGTTGCCTCGCAGGCATGCTCAATATTTGCCCGCACTGGGCCGCGAATGACGCCTATTTACCTTGGAACGCATTTTCTCGGTACGGAGGCTCGCAGGAGGCGCTCGGGCGAGCGCATTTGCTCCCGAAAGAGCGCCGTCAGCATCAACGGCCGGGCTCGTTGGCGCCGCTGGGGATGATCTGCAGCTCCTAAGGAGTGATTTTCGCCAAGACTTTGCCGGCTGGCCGGGCCCTAGTGCATCGCCGTGAGAAATAGATCGCCGTGGTATGACGGGAAATGAGCCTGCTTCCTCCCCCTTTTTCTCCGGCTACGTACTTTCGCCTTGGCTGCTCTCACTCACTCGACCTTGATCACTGCGTTTGTTTCCGGCCAGCTGCTCGCCGCAGTTTCTTCGTTTCCCAGACGCCTTTCATCCCAGCCGCATAATGCATGCCCGTGGAGGGCCTAGGAAGGGTGCGTGGGCGCAGATCGCTGATTCGAAGCCCTTGCTGAGCCGCCAGTAGATTTGCCGGGTCTAGCATCACGCGCCGCAAGCCCACTCGTCATAGGGCAACTCGTCGCAGGTAAACTGGTCATAGGGAATTTCGTACGCGGAATAATCGTGTTACGGGAATATTCGCCACGCGGAAAACTCGCACTAAGAGCTTGTTTTTAATGTTTCCGTGTGGTATACTTCGCCCACAAGAGCGTAGACGAGGAAGCGAGGGAGGGAGAGGGGGTTGTTGTGGTGTCAGAACACTCCCCGAAATCGCTGCATCATCCCCCCTCCTTCGGGCCTCTATTTGTCAATGCTGCTTACGAACTGCATCAATATACTTAAATGTAAAAACGAAGATGGTAAGTGTGTCGGTTTAATAAACCAGAAAAGTGACTCGTTCTTGTCTTGGCGCAGGCTCTTCTTTTTTTTTTGCCGGTGGCATATAATATCCCCCCGAAAAGCATTTCGGGCTATGCTACTGGGAGACCATATTAAAAAAGGTGTAGACGAGCGAGTGTGCATAAAAGCTTTTGACGTAAGAAGTTAGGTGAATATGCCGTCACACCGTGTTAATTTATATTGAAATGATAATTGCATTTGAATTTCTATAACATTACACGCAGAAAAAGTAAAAAAAAATGTACGAATGACGCAGTGAACAGGTTGTGCATGAAAGCGGAGATTCCGAAGCGTGTTGACTGGACTCTGGTGAGAGAAACAAGAGGTCACGTGATTTGATCGTGGCCCATTCTTCCTGGCCCTTTCCAGCCAGGGCCTTGATCACACGGTAGGAACGCAACGAAATCCAATCGGGAGAAAGAGGCGCTCTCACTGGACATATTTTCTGGGTGCAAATTTTCCTGACTAAATTTCCCTGATATCAGCTCCGCTTCCAAACACAAGTGCAGGATGCACTGATTTCTTGCCCTTTCCCCTACCCCAAGGACAGCGCGTCAGCCCAATTGAAGGTGAGATGTTTGAGTGGCGTCCGCTCGCTTTGACGTCAGCTTAGGGACTCGCGTCACTGTCGACTGCTACACTCCGCTTGTGAGGGGCTGCAGTGCCTGTGTTATAAATCGCCCGCTTTGATGCTTTAGTGCATTAAAAAGCGTAGTTCAAGTAATTAAGTTACTTTGCCAGCTTCTGACACCGCTGAATAACTTCAAGCTGTATACCGCACAAGTTCGCAACACACAAGAAAAGAGAGAGAGCAACTTTCTTCATAGAATCGGTCAAATGATAGTGTGTAACTCGTTCCCGCTAGCTTATTTGCGAGGTTCAGTGCTCAGAGCTCCTCGATAAATATTCAAAATGCGTAGGCTTCATCAAAGTATTTTCGAGATGCTCTCACGAAGATCCAACAGTATAATGCTCCGCATCAAGCAGCACGCCCCTACAAGCGCATCGCACAGCAGGGAATAAAACGGCAGTGACGAGTGGGCTCGTACCAATATTTTACTATTCCTCGAACACTGCCATCACGAGCGCCCCGAGAAAAACACCGGGATAGGCCTTCGGCTCCCGTGAATCGCCTGCGAACGAATTGATTTATTGATTTATTGATTGATTGATTGATTGATTGATTGATTGATTGATTGATTGATTGATTGATTGATTGATTGATTGATTGATTGATTGATTGATTGATTGATTGATTGATTGATTGATTGATTGATTGATTGATTGATTGTAGGGTTTAACGCACCGACACAACGCAGGCGATGAGCGCGCGCCGTAGTGGTGGGCCCCGGATTAAGTTTGGCCACCTGGGGATCTTTAACGTGAGCCGAAATCTCATACACATGGGCGTTTTTGCTTTTCGCCTCCATCAGTAAAGCGGCCGCCGTGGCCGGGGATCGAACCCGCGTCCTTGTGCTCAGCAGCACAACGCCTTAGCCAATGAGCCACCGCGGCGGGTCTGCGAACGAATTCCATATACTGGTGAACTTCTGCTGAATTCAAGCGCCGAAGTTACACCATGGCTGTGAGGTCCACAGTGGAGAAGCACTGCGTTTCAATTCAGACCACCTGGCAATCTCTAACCAGCGCGCAATCGCAGCACACGGGAATTGGACATCCGCACATCGTTTCGAGCGCCCCCACTCGCCAGAACTCGCACCGAACCCCAATCCCTCCTTTCAGCAGTGCGTGGAGCTTCTGGACAGCCCTGACTTCTCCGACCAGAAAACGTTGGTGGAGCGAGCAAAGAAGGTCGGTAGACTTTGAGGGGTACTAGACTGATGACTCCTCTCACCTGAGCCCCTTGCTGCTTACTAAAAGTTTATTCCTCTTCCTCTTCCTCCTTTTTTAAAACGGAATTTTTTTTCCTAAGTACACCAAGATCTCACTGACGTCAGAGGCAGAACCTTTTAAGAACACTTTTACTTTCGTGGATGTTACTCGTGTCTTGGAAAAACAAAGCAATGTCGTCTGCATAAGCGAGCACACGAACTTTGCAGGACAGTAATGAAAACCCGCTGATTTTCCGATTTTTAAGGATGTTTACACAAAACGTTTCAATAAACATACAGAACAGCAGCGGGGACAGCGGGCACCCCTGGAGTACAGAACGGCTGACCTGAACTGGAGCGCCTACCGACTTGTTGACCACCACACTTGTGCTGCAGTCCCTGTACGCCATGCGTACACCATCCGTAATCATTTTTC
Organism: Haemaphysalis longicornis; assembly: GCF_048455015.1. NCBI lineage: Eukaryota > Metazoa > Arthropoda > Arachnida > Ixodida > Ixodidae > Haemaphysalis > Haemaphysalis longicornis. Next base: position 11,308,250 of record NW_027526335.1, on the reverse strand, counting down.
CTACGTTTGTGTGCTCAAGAATCATCAATAGCAGTTCGTGGGAGACCTTGTCGAACGCTTTTTCTAAGTCTATTTGTACCATTGCTACTCCTTGCTCAAGGCTGTCAGAGCATTCCAGGATGCAGGTGGGTATTGGTCGTAATAATAATACCACATGTTTTAATAATACCTTAATACCACATGTTTGGTGTGGTCCGACGATTTCTTTCCCTACTAATTGCAACCGAGCAGCTAAGACCTTCATTAATATCTTATAGTCGACATTTGAGAGACTGATTGGACGGTACGCTGTTATATACAGAAGTTTAATGGCATCTTCAGTCTTTGGAATGAGAACTGTGTGAGAGAGTGAAAGATGGTGGCAGCCTGTTGCTTTCGTACGCTTCGGCGTAAACTTCACATAACACTGCGCAAAGTGTGTCTTTAAAGGCTTTGTAAAAACACGCGCCTAGGCCATCTGGGCCTGGCGTTTTACCGGGGGTTAAATCATCAGTGGCACTCAAAATTTCATTTACGGTGATTGGCTGCTCAAGGATAGCCTTCATGTCGTCTTCTATTCTAGGCATTAAGTTCTAGAATTCGTCTCTGAAATTATCGGGGTGGGCCTTATGAACAGATAAAAGGGCTTCATAAAAACCCTTAAAAGCACCCTCTATCTGCGTCTGGTCACTCGTTAGCACTCCGCGATTTTCGATTTCGACTATCCGATTTCTACAAGCGTAGCGCTTTTCTGATGCAAGCGCTCTCTTCGTGGGCGCTTCACCTAATAGCAACTTTTCCGCCCTTGCTCTCACCAGGGCACCATGGTATTTATTCCGGTCTATAACTTCAAGCTCCGACCGAACCATTTTAATCTCTTCCTTATTCAACCGTGGCGACTGCCATTCTTCATTTGTAAGCGACGCGAGGTTTTTACGTAGAAGTTGTTCTCTTTGTCTCTCACGATACATCCGTGTGCTTGATTTTTCTATCGCACTCAACTTTACTTCTTGTTTGAAAATTTCCCACCTAGAAGACCAGCTAGTTTTCCTTTCTGGTAAACGCCGCATTTTTTTTTTTCATTTATTTCAGTTGTAAATTCCTCCTCCTGCAAAAAGTTACTATTCATTTTCCAAAGACTCCAATTAAACGTGTTTGCTCTTGGCTTGCGCCCACCAAAGGTAAAAGAAACTAGGCAGTGGTCGCTAAACGATACGGGTGTCACGCAATAATCACCGCACTCAGGTAGTAGCTCGAGCGAAACATAAGCCCGATCCAAGCGGGCGTGTCTTGTGCCCTGAAAATGGGTGAAATACACTTGTCGTACGCCAAGCAGCGCATCCCCGACATCTTCTAAACAATAGTATGATGCTGCCTCAAGCAACGCCAAGATACTCGAGTCACGGAATGGCGTATCACCGGACTCGTCGCGCGCAGAGCATACACAGTTAAAGTCTCCAAGAAAAACAACAATACGTTCAGTGTCCAGTCATGCACGGATATTTTCAAAAAAAAAAAAAACTTTCCTTTCGTTCGCTGGTGTCGGCGCATACACAACTACAACACGCCAATCACGCGACAAAAATTTAAAATCGCAAACAAGGAACCGCCCTGCAAGACAAGCCGTGACAGATTCAATTGCAACGCCCAAACTCTGTTTAATTAACAGCATACACTCCCCAGAAACGCCAACTGCGTGACTTACGCAAACATGGTGGTGCGCATTGAAAGTTTGCGCCATACGCTGGGTTTGCCCTTCTCCCTCAACTTTCGTTTCCTGAATCGCCACAATGTCGAGTTCTTTATTGGCAACCAAGCGGTAAACTTGGTTTTGCCGTCGCCTGTCAGCCAGGCCACGATCAAGTTTAGCGTGGCGACACGAACAGGGGTGTTAAAATTTAGCATTTCAATGCAGCGAAAAACTTAGGACGCGCGGGCGTATGTGGCGCATCGAAAAACGGAAGAAACGCCTCGCGAGAACCTGCCCGCACGGGCGCCACACTGCAAACCTCCAAAGGAATCATTAACATTTCTCGTTGACTCTTCATATTGACGCGAACACTGGTAAACGTCAAACAAGCGTTCTCAACGAGCCCATGAATGCGACAAAACAAGAACGGTGGAGGGGTACCTGGATGCACGCACACTTTCACGGTGATTTGGCCGTGGCCGGGGTTCGTTCGTACGGCGTACTGTTTGGCTTTGGTTTGAGGGACGAACAACGAGTCACTAGCCTTTAGGGTCAGGTTTCCCGTCAGTAGCCGTGTCCTCCTTCGCCGCCTGGTCGTCTCGTTCGTGCCGGGGGTGTTTCGTAGCCGAACGTCCCCGCGCACCTCATCAGCATAGCGGTTACTGACAGCGTCACTGGCGTCTTCGGTGGCTCGCGTCGGCGTTGGTTGAGACAAGATGGCCTCCGGTGCGACGCTGTCAGCTGAAACCGTTGCCGCAACCGGCGATGTGGTCTCCTCCTCACGAACAATTTCCTCATCCCTGGGTGGAGGAGCCGAACTCGCTGGCACTTCTGCGCCGGCCTCCTGCGTCGGGTGTCGTGGCGGCTCGCTTCCCGCAGCCAGCTTTTCGGTTTCCTCCGCGTCCATGACAAGCTCGAACGAGCTGTCGCCTGGCACGCGTCCGGTTACGGCGGCGTACATCCGCGTGCACTGTGCCGCTTCGTGGCCGAAGCGGCGAAAGACACTGCAACGCGGCACTTTGCAGTCCCGTCGCATATGTCCCGTACTGTGGCAGCGCAGGCACTGCGGAGCTCTCCCGGGCACTACCCCGAGCGCTGACTCGCCCGCCACTCGGAGCTGGTGCGGAAGGTCCGCGGCCCTCACGCCCGCTTTGAGCTTAAGGGTAACGGACGCGTCGTCGAGCCCTTGTCGTGGATGCCTTGAACTCTCCACCTCTCCCTGGTAACATCGGTGACTTTGCCGTAAGGGGAAAGGGCAACGCGGACGTCTTCTTCGGTCACATTGTGTAGCAACCAATGCAATTTCAGCCGGAGGTCCTGGTTCGCTGGGTCGATGACAATACACTCCCGTCCCTTCACTCTCACGTCCTTCGCTTCGAGCATCTTCTTCACAGCTTGCTCAGTCTTGAAAGTCACTGCCCAAACGTGACTCATCTGGAACGCTCCCAAGGAAAGCACCTCGGGAAGCGGTTCCAAACGAGCCAACGTGTCGCGCAAATCTTCCACGCAATACGGGCGGGCCCTCATATCACAGTGCAAAAAAACAGTATGAAAAACGATATGACCTGTTGCAAAGTTGGCAGAAAAACCTGGTACTCATCATCATCCTGCCCAAGAAACCTGATACCGCGGCCAAACGTGGCCGCATTAACCGTTCCTGAGGAGCCCTGCATCCTGCGTCCGTTCACGGTGGTGGTCGGAAGCATAATCGTAAACAGCTCTTACGAACGCGCCTTTTATCCTTCCTTATGACTTATTCAAATAGGGCTGCCGTCTAGGAGAGCAGGAGCGAAGTAGCGCATCATGACGCTAATGAGCACCGACAGTTGGAGCCTTGATGCCAGCGTCTTCGTGTACGGGGCATGGAGGAAGTACGGGGGACGCGCGTGAATTGAGGCGCCCTCCACTGCTTGCTGCTTCAGGTGTGAAGGCCTATTGTAAGAAAACTTAGAATTAAGTGCCGATGAAAGGCAAAGACTCTGACGGGTGCATGTAGCGTTCGTAACTGCTTTGGTGCGACGAGAGACACGCCAGCAGGAAGCGGAACGCGTGCACGCGTTCATGGTAGAAACCACGAAATGTGCTTTTCGCGTCCCACAAGCTGAGCTCGTCGCAACGCAACCGTCTGCCGTACACGCCACGGAGCAGAAAATGGTCTCATCTCTGCCGAAGCGACCCGCCAGCAGGACGTCGCTCGCCAAGCCCACCCAAAAGACCGCCGCCGAACCGCAAATCATGCTCCTTTCGCTGCAGATATTGTTGCACCTTTCACTTTCGTGTTTACCGATTCCTATGGCTCGGGAATTTTCAACACCCGTTGCAAAAACATTCGAAAGAGCTTGGGCACAAAGGATTTGCACGCAAGAGCTTTCCAAGCGACTAAAATTGGTGGCATACCTCACACATGTTGACACTGTTCTGCGCAAACCAAGCGTTGGGCGCATCTCAAGCACCACATAAACACATAAGCAAACAAATGTTTTTTCTTAATAAAACCCGTGCGTGCGGTTGACTCTTATGAAAATAAAGCTGAAAAACATGTAAATAAGACATTCCCAAACGACTAAAAATGGTTGAATGCTAGCGCCGTCTAGTGTTTCTTCCTTTTGTTCTTGTTTCTCTTGCGCTAGTAGTCGCGCCTTGATATGCTGGTGGCATAACTCATACCTACCGACACGTTCAGCGCAAAGTAAATTTTTGTGCATATTTCAAGCACAGCGTTTTAATAAAAAGTTTCCATTCGGTTTACAAATCTGAAAAACTCCGAGTACATCCTAGCACTCGTTCTGAGTTGGCAGGAAGAAATATTAAGCGCCATATTGCCTAACAAATATCCCGGTACTGCGGGCCCCACCGTGCGTTGCGTAGGGCCCTCTGACTCATTGCTGGGGACTGCTGCGCAGTTGGTCTAGGTAGCAGAGGCTTTAGGGAGAAGCTCCACCACCAATGGGCAGCGAAGAATCAGCAGCTTATGCTGTATTATCCACGCTGGCGTGGATTAAAACAACGACGTTACTGTTTGATTCGGTACAGGTGGTCGATGAGTTTACTGTTTAATTCGGTACAGATGGTCGATGAGTTTACTGCGAATCCAGATGCATACAGTTTGAACTAAAATCTGGAGGTTTCACCCTAACAAGTCTGTTTACTTATACGGAAACAACTATGACTCCTTATACAGTAAAAGCTCGTTAATTCGAACTCACGCCCTGGTCCCGACACAGCCCTGAGTGTTTTAATGGGGGAAACTCCCGATAATTCGAACGCGTCGGTATCCAGAACGGTTAATTCGAACTGGCATCCCCTGGTTTCCATCGCTCGTCACAGAAGAAGTCGGCCCAGAGTGATTACAATGTGTTGCAAATCCAAACCAAACCAAATTTACTAGAGATGCCAAGCAACCAAACCAAAAATCAACAGCGTGGCGCGCGCGCGCTATAAGCTCCTGTAATAGCTTATTTCAGCTCTACAGAGGGCGCCGCGCCACCGGCGCCAGTTCCCCGGGATATTCCATTATTATTTACGGAACACTATTTACGAAATCACCTGCCACAAACGTGTAGTAGCGCCTAATTCGCGATAACGAGTCCAGAGGTGGCTTCTTCGTGTTCTGCCCGCGCAGTGTGGCGCGATTTTCTCATTCATTCTAGCGCCCGCCCGCTAATTCTAACTCCGCTTAATTCGAACAATTTCATGGGCCCCTTCGAGTTCGAATTAACGAGCTTTCGCTGTACAGAGCACGAAGGAACAGAATAAATGTGTTCCGTTAATCAGGAGTTTTGTTTAATTTGATTACTATTTGCAAAGACGTCTGGTCTAAAAACATGAAAAATGTTTGTTTTTTTAGTTTAGCCAATACTGCTATCTGAACCAGTTTCGGTTGACAGGCATCCACTAATAGCTGATCAGGTTTTTTTATACCATCAAATGACCTGCCAGGTGAAATGTTACTGAGCTATTTGCACTCACTTGAGGTCTAGGGATCACCGGACCACTGAAAAAGTTTTCACTGGCTCTTCGTTGCTAACATATCACCTCATTCGATTGTCTATAAACAGCGTTTGTATTCCGTTACGGCGCTCTTTCGGGATGCAAAGCGATACGGCTTGCTGAAAGTTTGGAAAACATATTTTTCCTTCGCAATTCGGGCTCAAACTTTTATTTATATAGCACGCTGAAGCCATATCCTGCGTGAGTGTACTGTGCAGAAACAGAGGGTCTTTCGTAAAATATGGTGAATAGGCCGGCGCACAAGTGCGTTCTTTAACAGTCGCCAGCAAAGCAAATATTATTCCGAGCATTTGAACACAGGTCACGGTTCCCTTAAGGGCAACATTCGTTCCCGGAAAGCGGCCCTCCGAGCAACCAGAGACGGCCGATAGAACGAGCTTCCATTCTCGGCTAGTTTCCCGAGTCCCGAAAGGAACAGAAGCCCCTTCCCGGTGAAAAAAAAAGGAACAGAGAGATCTCAGGGACCCGTGTGACATCGGCGAGGACAATGCAAGAGGGCGCAGAGTTCTCAGGCCGGGAAACGATGCGATCGTGGTCGCGAGTCTCGTCGGCTTGTTCCCCGGTTGCTGCCAGTATGTCTTGTTAGTTTGTTCCAAGGACTTGGCTGAATGGTACGTTGCGTTCGGTGGAGGGACACACGAACGGTCGAAGCCTCCGGGACCAGCTGTAGGCGCGTCCTGCTTTGTTTCGTTTCGTTTCCCCGCATGGTGCGTTTCCCTGCAGCGATTGAGCACCCGGATGCGAAATACGTGCTCGGTAGGTATGGAACCTCGCAGCTCAGGGCCCGGGCGGCGGCCCGGCACGTTTAGGCCCCTGATCGGTTACTTTCTTGTTTTCTCGGCGGCGATCTCTGCTGGTGGGCCTACTTGGTGGAAGGAAATGCTGCGCCCCAGCGAGCGCTTCACGGAGCCAGGCAGCCAGCTCTGCCTTCACGCGCGGACTGCCTGGCCGGATCTTACGCCTGCAGTTTTTATAAGCATGTTTTCCCGGGCTTTACTGCAGCTCGTGTGGGCTGTCGAGCTCCGATCGAGATATCTTGTGCTGTCAAGGGGAGTGGCTTGCGTCTAGACTCTGGGTGCACGTTTCTTTTCCCCACAGCCTCTCTCTCAGCAAAAAAATAAGTAAATAAATAAATGCGTTTGCCATAAAGCTGGCTTTACGGCAGTGCATTCCGGCTTTCCGGCAGTTTTTGGACATTAACAATCATTGATCCATGATAACACCAGTAAGCATTGGCGTGCCCCAAGGCAGCATAATTGGACCCTTTCTTTTTATTCTTTATTTAACGAAATTATAAACACTTGATTGATTGTGGGGTTTAACGCGCTGCCGCAACGCAGGCGATGAGGCGCGCCGTAGTGGAGGGCTCCGGATTAATTTTGACCACCTGGGGATCTTTATCGTGCGCCGAAATCTCGTACACACGGGCGTTTTTGCTTTTCGCCTCCATCAGAAAAGCGGCCGCCGCGGCCGGGAATCGAACCCGCGACCTCGTGCTCAGCAGCACAACGCCTTAGCCGAAATTATAAACACTGATCAATCTGTCAAATACATTATGCATGCCGATGACACTAGCTTTTTTTTTTTTTCACAGCGAGTCAGGCGTTGATCTAGCCAAACAGGCGAATAAAACACTTAAAATTACTAACGCCTTGGCTACGAAGATCAATTTAAAAATAAACGTAGATAAAACTAAGGCAATACTATTTCGGCACAACAATAAATTTTCCATCTTCCAGCAGTTATGACTGACAATACCCAGGTTTAAATGGTACGCAGTTCTAAAACACTGGGTGCCTCTTTCTCAAACAATTTACCCTGGTATCAGCCCGTTAATTACCTAGCCGGAAAATTGTCACGTGTGATAGCTTGTATGCACCGTCACTACCTTTATTTTTCTATTTCCGTAAATAGTGCATTGTACAACAGTTTATTTTCCTCCTCTATTAATTATGGAGCACTGATGTGGGCGACAACCACGGCAGAAAAAATTAACGTACTTCAACTACAGAAACGGGCCAGGTTCCCCACCTAGCCCACACAGCCCTGCTCTTTCAGCAAAATTGAAGATCGTTAGTGCCAAATCTTTATATTCTTTTTGATTGTGTCAAGGCTACAAAACACACTTACAAAATGAGGACACATTTCAGGCCAATTAGCTAACCTAAGAATAAATGATCCAAGTTACTGCACTCGCCATCCTTAACATTACAAAGTTGATTCATGCCGAACAGATTATGGCACACAGATGCTGAAATACCATATACCGTTTATTTTTATCACGTTATCCCGTGAAAGCCACACATATTCTCTTCCATCTCATTCAAAAGCTTGCGGGATAATTTCTTGTAGTTCTTAGTACTTGTACACAAACATGCCTCCCCACCCACTTGTTTCCCTTTGCGATGTACAACTGTAATGACTTCCCTTTGTGCCAAGTTCCTTGCCTAGTGCGTACTTTTTTCCGTGTCTCAGCAGTTCTCTTTTTTTCTCTTTGAATTTGAATTTGAATTTTATGCGCACCGCAGTTGGAGAGAAGTTCAACTCTGCTGGATCCTAGGTGGGGGGATATTGCATGTACCGCAATCATTTTTATTTATTCCTTCGAAACGCTATAAAAATATGCCGAAGTGACGACGCCCCACGATCGCGTCGATCCAATGCACGTACCGCACTCGCTCTCGCCATTTCCTTTCTCTCGTCCCTTGAAACATCCACAAATGATAGCGCCGTCGCCGCCGTAGCTCTGTGGATGTCGTTAGGCTCCCCGGCACACATGTGCATTCGACAGCGGGCGTTTTTCTGTTTCTCTACCTTCCCATTTCTGATCGCGAAGGAAGCCTGGAACACGCGAAGAGGCACGTACGTCTTGGCGGCGTCGTGTTGCCCAACACGGTGAAAGCGACGGAGACGCCCCCAAACAGGATGCACTGTTTTACGCCCTCTTCAGAAAACGACTCTGTCGTTGCACACAAGCCGTCAGAGCCACAGCGCACTGTGCGAAATACTGGAATGCAGGTTGTAAACGCCAGAGCGCATACGTGCTAGGAAAGCGGTTCTCTGAAAACACACTTGTTGGTACGTTTAACACATTTTAGGGCGCAGCCCTTTGGCGGCCGTCTCTGGGATGAGCCGCATCGTCGTCGTAACCGAGTGAACGATGGCAAGACCGAATAGTGAAAATACCGAGTGAACGATGGCAAGACCGAATAGCGAAAGAAAGCAAAGGAGGGGAGTGTCGCGAAATTGTGTGGAGAGGGCGGTTCGCGGTGGCGGCGCGAGCGCTCTCCGAAAGAATGCCGTGACGGAGGGGGGGGGGGGGGGGGGGGGGGCGGCAGTATGCTGTGCCCGCACGACACGCTCGTCTGCACGACGCTGGCGAAAACGTGACAGCGGCGTGCGCGTGACGATGGTGTGCGTTCCCTGCCTAAGACCGTGCAACTGGTACTTCGTAGACTATCTGAAAAAGATATTGAAGCCGCCCACCGGCGGCGTTCTAGGGCAGGCGCAGACGGGACAGATTAGCCATCGCCTATTATAGTGCGCTTTTCAGCCCGCTATACCCGTGACGCTTGGCTTGCAAAAAGAAGTGAATTAAGAAGAAAGAAATCAAAGGTTTTCATCAACGAAAATTTGGCTGCTCAGAACAAACACTTGTTCTGGCAGGTGAAAACAAAGGCAAGGGAAATGGAATATCAGTTCGCGTGGGTCAAGAACGGAAAATTTATTGTTCGGCGCAGTCAACATGACAGAATACTAACTATTAGTGCAGCCAGTGACCTCGATCGAATAAGATAGCAACAGGACTTCACTAATTTCCTTACGCCATAAAAGCACATGCCTACACGCGATAAAACATGTAATTATCACGATCCTGCTTTGTTTAGACATCTCAGGGCCTTAAATGACACCAAACAATTTTCTTTACTTCATCTCAACGCGCGAAGTTTAAGGAACAAGCATGATTCCGTCAGCTCTTTTTAGATGCCTTAGGTCATCAATTCGACGTCCTAACATTCACTGAAACTTGGTTTTCTAACGAATGCTCCGTTGTAAATTTTTTCAGGCTACAACTGCATTTCAGTGGCGCGAACTAGCAAAATAGGAGGTGGTGTTGCTATATACGTAAAAAAAAAAAAACCTTCTGTTATGGAGTGGTTCCAGAATGCTCATTCATGGTTGGTCACTACCAATGTGTGCCGGTAAAGTGTTTCTAGTAAATGGTTCTATAACCACATTTATAGAAATTCTTGAGCGTATTCTAGCGTACTGTGCATGCGTTGGTGTACCTACCATCGTAACGGGTGATTTTAATATGAATTTGCTCTCCGCAAATTCCTCTTTTCAAAAGCTACTTGATGTTTTTCTTTCTTCTGGCAGTCGAAGTGTTATTGACATACAAACGAGGGTAACAAGCACGTCCGAAACGTTGCTATAACGTATGTTTTACGAATTTTAAAACTGACCAACCCGATGCTGGAGTGTTAATATCAGGCAGAAGTGATCCCATGCCGTTCTTTCTCTTCTTTTCAACCTACATAAATCAGCACAAAAAACATGCAGACCACGCACCTATTCTGCTTAGAAGAATATCTGCTGAAAAGATCGATTTTTGTAAGCATTTAGTTGAGGAATCCCGCTGGGACTCAGTAATGCAGACAAATTATCCCACTCTTTCCTATGACATTTTTTAAAAACTATTTATAGAACTATATGATTGTGCGTTTCATCTAGGACAGCTGAAAAAGCACAAAAAATCTAGAAAACCGTGAATTGATGCCTCTTTACTCAAGAGAATAAAAAGACGAGACAAACTATTCGCATCCTTTATTCGAACAAAGAACCTCGATCAATTAGCTGAGTACAAAAAAATAATAGAAATAAGTTGACATATGATATTAAACACGCACGTAACTTTCATTATGAGAATAAGTTTGTCAGTATCTCTAACGATTCTAGAAAAGTATGGAATTGCGTAAATGCACTACGTAACAAGAACGAGAGAGAAGCAATATCTGAATTAATAATGGAGGGCGTACCATATTCGGGCACTTTCCTGGCGAACAAATTCAATGATTATTCCCTAAATGCAGGTTTTTGCGCCTCTTCATCAACTAATAGTGTTAGCTTTACATCCTATATTAATTGTTCGGACACATTGATTTTTATCTCGCCTACTACAGCGCAAGAGATGTACGGCCACAAAAGAATGGTAGTGCTTGCGGTGCAGACGAAATAAAGGCAGCACCTCTTAAAGCAGTCCGCTTATGTTATCTGTTTACCTCTGTCGCACATATGCAATCTTATTCTAAGCTCAGGAACGTTCCCCAACCAACTTTAAATTGCAAGGGTAACTCATTTTTAGAGGAGATAAAAACGATATTGGTAATTTCAGGCCAATCTCTGTTTTACCTTTGTTTTCTAAGGTTATTGAAGAAACAATAAACTCGTGACTTACACATATCTTTCAACAGAAGAACATTACTGTAAAAAATCAATACGGCTTTAAAAAAAATCGACTGAAATGGCATTACTGAATATTAAAGATAAAATAATTCACAACATAGAAAGTAAGCTAGTTACTGTTGGGTTATTTCTCGACTTCAAAAAAGCCTTTGACTCTGTCAAGCATGACATTTTACTCAACAAAAACTCGAGATACGGTGTTAGAGGACTTGCTTTAGACATCGTGAAAAGTTATTTAGAAAACCGTATACAATACACTAAAATTGGTACTGCGACATCTCACTTCAGTGAAATCTTATGTGGAGTTCCGCAAGGGTCTCTTTTAGACCCTCTACTCTTTATTATATACAATAATGACATAGTAAACAAACCTCTAAGACCAGACATTATTTTTTATGCAGACGACACCAATGTATTTTTTCTCTGGACTAGATATCGACGTCCTTAAGTCGCGGGTTAATTAGTGGCTAAATAATCTATCTAGTTGGCTAAGCGCAAACAGATGAAACTTAAACGCCAAAAAAACTAACTAAATGGTATTTAGGCCCCGTAATAAGACATATAGTAGCGAAAAGATTATTAGCTTTGAGGGACGACATATTGCTGGCTTTACACCACACAGATTTCTTGGTGTCTTCTTTCACGATTATTTAGACTGGTCCCTTCCCATCAACCACTTACGAAAAAGCATTGCCCGAGCAGTTGGTATTCTCTGTACGTTGCGTCACTTATTACCAGTATTGTTAAAAATGCGAATTAACTACTCAACAATACACTCGCACCTTCACTACTGCCTTCTTTTACGGGAGACAACGACAAAAACGAATCTCAGCTATCTCTATTTGTTACAAAAAAGAGTTCTCCGTTTAATTGAACTGCTGCCCTTTCGTTCACATACAGAGCAACTTTTCCAAAAACATGAACGGTTAACAATTAACTATACCTGACTTAAAAATAGCTATGGTCACGTACCACGACGTTAAATGTAACCCTACTGAATTTTTAAGGAAGTTTGCCGAGAAAGACGACAGTCACAATTTACGGCATATCATGTGCAACAAAAATACGCTTCCCACCAACTACGGTGCACAAACGTTGACATACCAAAATCCAGATATCCTAAATGAACACCCTACCGTAACATTAACTCAGGAAAGCCCTTCGATTCATGTATCTAAAAAAAAAAGATTCATGCCTACCTTCTACAAATCCAAAACTAAATAGACACACTCTTAATTCCTCATACCATTCTATGCAACTCGAGAGTACTGTACTTGTTTCTTCTTATTTATGCGATGCCTGTGTATAAGATATTCATTCAATTTTTTTGCTTGCGATACCTGTACATAGGATATTCATTTAAGTTTTTACGTACCAATCTTCAATGTACTTATGTTCTGTGTCCAATGGCATAACATTTCTACTTCTGAATTGCGATGTATGTTTTTTTTTTCTTTACGCCATGTACCCTACACAATACACTGCCAACTGCAAATACTGCCCGCAGAAGGGCACCCTAAACCACATCGTTTGGGAGTGCTCCCACACGCCGCAACTGACACCAAACCCCAATCCCTCCTTTCAGCAGTGGGTGGAGAGGCTGACCAGTTCTGACCTCTCCGACCAGCCAACGTTGGTCGAAAGAGCGAAGGCCGGTAGACTCCAAGGGGTCCTGGACTGAGGACTCCTCTCACCGGGCGGGTGCCCCTGACACCGGCACCTTGCTGTTTAATAAAAGTTTATTCCTCCTCCTCCTCCTTTTTTTCCTCCTTGCCCAACCAATGTTCATGTATGACTGGTGATTTATGCGTGTGTAAGCGAGTGAATCGACGCTTTGTCAGGCCTCCTGTGCCTTTACGCCTATCCCCCTAGGCAACTTGTATTTCTTCTTGTCTGAAATAAATTTCTACTTCCACTTCTACTTCTAAACACAGAGCCGACTGATTTTGTTGGAGGGTCGGCGAGTCGTGCAGCAGCGCATTCAAGCCAAGCCATCTTGTTTTGAAGGAGGATGCAGATGGGAGTAAAGCATTTTGGAATTGCTTTTTCTATTGAATGAAGTCGCGTAAATGCAGCGAGAGTGGACGAACCGTGGCCTACAGGCTTCAGACTACAATTTGTTCTAGTAATCCCGCAATGTTTACAAATCATTTCGGTGCCCCTGTAAGGGCCTCAGAATTTTTAAAGATGATAGTCGTTCTTGGGATACTTCAACGCAAAAATTTTCGTCTGTCTGTCTGTCTGTCTGTCTGTCTGTCTGTCTGTCTGTCTGTCTGTCTGTCTGTCTGTCTGACTGTCTGTCTGTCTGTCTGTCTGTCTGTCTGTCTGTCTGTCTGTCTGTCTGTCTGTCTGGCCAAAATTTTAAGTAATTCTTGAGCGAGATCTTCATATACCTAACCCTTTCAGTCACGATTTATTATATTCACGGTAGAAAAATGTCATACTTGGAGGTTTAGCAGTGTCAAGTGTCTAGAGGTAAGAAAAAAAAGTTCAGTCTCTCTAGAATACAAGAGATTACGCAAATGGCGTCGCGTGCTCATACGGAGGCACCATTACTCAATCCTGCTTTTCTCTAAAAAAAATAATAAATATCCTGAGGCAGTTTACAAACAAGGAGGTGAAATAATAATTTCTGCACATGAAAGAGGTGTTTTAGCCTTCATAAATAATTTACGCCGCAGTAAAAGAGAACTTAGTGCGGCAACACACCGGAGCTCCCACAAAACTTGGTGGCGTCCATTTTGAAACGATGTTTATGAGTGCGGTTCCGCCTTTCCACATCACATGGTGCTACCTTTCACTTCCGTAGGTTTCGAACATCAGCCGCACCACTCTGCAGCATGAGCTCTTTTCGTTTTCACGAGGAAAACGACGAAGGAAGTCGCGTCTCCATGTGGAGACATGGTGACTGAAAGGGCTAAGCAAAGCATTTCCAAACTAATAAATCTGATGTTAATATACTTGTCAACATCGTTCAGAAAAAAGAAAACATTAAGCCTATATCAGGCGAAACATCAATACTTAAGTGATATTTGCAGTGTTCCATTAAATTAAATACAAGGCTGCTTGATTTTTGCGATAGCAGTTAAGGAAGTACGCCTAAAAAACATGTTCTGACCCAAAAATAAAAAAGCGCTCGCGCACGACACTACAATAAGTCCAACAGTAACGAAATGTTCCAGTAAATGGCGCGCAGCCAGTAAAACGCGGATACATTGAGTTAACCTGAGAAAAACTTCACCGTGTTTATCATGGTAGCAGGGAGACGGAAGGGTGAAGAGCGTGACAGGTGAGCTGGAAAGAGAAGGGAGGCATTTACGTGGAAGGGGCGGCAGACTATAATCGTCTTTCGATGACATTTGCAGAGAAAGTGAGCAGATACCCGGCCAATTTTTAACACGAAAGTGTTTTATTCCGGGTGACACCAAGATTTCACTGACGTCATATTCGTCACGGAAATGGCGCCATTACAACAAAGCAAGCGGCCTGTCAAGGATGCATCCCTGCACACAGGGTTTTATTGCGGCGAAGCAACCTTTAGTACTAAAGAGTACGTTATACTTAGGGTTGTTCGTTTTCGGGTTTTATATTTTAACACCAAAGTGTTTTATTCCGGGTGACACTAAGATTTCACTGACGTCATATTCGTCGCGGAAATGACGCCAGTACACCTTTACCAAAGGGAACCACCAGCAGAACGTCTCTCGTCAAGCAAACCCGCAAGACAGCCGCCTACCCGCAAATCAGACTCAGCTGCATATTTCTTTGCACATTACACTTTCGTGTTTTAGCGATTCCAATGAAAGAGGAATCAGCCGCTGTTTTTTTTTCCTTAGGTTTTCATGAATGTTCTCAGATTGCTTACTCTTAGACAGGTCAGCGATTATCAGGCGTTTCAGCATGGCGGTACTTTGGGCATGGCGGTGGCGTGCCAGTAATAAAGCATAGAAACTGCTGAGCCCGGCGAGTTTCGCATTGCCCGCTTGCAGGGGTAACTGAAAAACCGTTAAACGGCCATGAAGACCCCAATCGCATGCAATCTTAGCTGCAAAAATGCCGCCCTTAGTCGGTCCCTACGCCATGGTAGGGATGTTGAAGATCCCTAGGTGGTCCGTATTAATTCGTAGCCTCCCTCCCTCCCCACGACCTCTCTACGTCGCGCCTAATAGCCCAGGTGCGGCTTCCGCGCACAAAATCCCAAAATTTTCGTTCTAAAATTTTATTTGCCATATTCAAATCTGTCATTTTGCGTGATTCTTATCGTATTTTCGATGGTTATGCACTTGTGATACCACCATTTTATTTAGCATAAACGGGCAAGACAGCGACTTGACATCGAAACGACTAAAGCTCCGTAAACAATAATAACAATAGAGAGTTTAAGCAGTCCGTCTCTTCCGTCATGTACGTAGTTACCGTGTTGACCGGGACCCCACTGCGCCTGCGCGCGCAGAAGGGCGAGAAGGAAGGGCGTGAGGGCGCACCCCACCATGATGAATGCGCGAACATGGCGAAGGCTGGCCCGCGGAACTAATCCCCCTACCGCGACGAATTCCCAAGAACCCAGACGGGTCCAGGTCAACTCGGTAACTAGGTACACGACGGAACAGACGGACTGCTAAAACTTTCTAACATTCGTATTTCCATGCTGCCGCCCACTCAATCGCTAAAACGGAAACCATAAGGGCTGAGCTTTTGTAGGGCCCAAGCTATAGGAACTAGACAAGTGGACATCCCTTCGACAACCGCACATGTGACGGTAATAATCAACATTTATTACCAGAAGGGTGACCAAAGGCATTGCAATGATTGGGTAAGAAAGGTAACGAAGGTGGGGACGTCTCATTTTCTTTCCTGCCACCATGGTACTTGCGAAATTCCACAGGGACATGACTGGCTCCTTCAATAACCAGCGTAGTCCCAACGTGCTGATTGCAAAAGAAGAAAATCGGCGAGCGGCACCCCTCCTTCCCTCCTCGACGGCGGAATTTACTGCGTAGCCGCACTTACGGGCCCAGAGATTTCTTACTCCGTGATGCAAACGCGAATTTCTCCCGTCCTCGCATTCCTGCCGAACATTTATCGAACGAATCTAAGCCCGCTGACTGCTCCTTCTGCGTCCCGGGGAATACCACATTTGAAAGCGCGGGCGGGGTAGAATAAAATAACGTTAAAGATAGCGGCTAGGCGCGTGGCGACACACTTTATTTCGCTGAAAACCGCGCCACGAGGGGAGCCTGGCCGCGGCGTTGCTGAAAGGCGAGCCGAGGAATTCCAACGTTCACGCGCCTATCGCGTTCGCGCCCCGTTCGTTTAATTAACGTGTCACCTCCCTGACACGTGAACATTGCGCCGTGGTTTTATTAAAACGTCGCCAAAACGAGCGGTTATCGACTGCTTGCCGTTGCCTCGTTTCCAGACGCTTCCAGGCGCCACCGACTTCGTTTTCCCGGCCGAGCGTACCCTGGCGTAAACGCTAGGTTACAGTCTTCACTGGCACCCAGTGACAGTGCCAGCCTTTCAGGATATCAACCAACGTGTTCCGATATAAAAAAAAACAGAAAAGGCAATTTCGCTGCTCCGGTAGTGATGTTTGTTTCTGTCCGCGTTTCCTTTCTTGCCTCGGCTTTGAGGTTTAAAGCGCCGATAAAATACACGGTGCCCGATGCTTGCACCAGCCACGGCCGTGCACCAGCAGAGGGCTCCCCACGATTTAGGGCTCTGTTTGCATTTTCAGCGCGCACAAATCGTACGGATCATTTCGCGTTTCGAGTTGGCGCACCCGCGTATTTGTAGACAGAACTCGGATACCGTACCCAGGGATCTGCCGCAGGGGCTTCAAACTCAACTATTTTGGTAAGATTTCAGCGTAGAGCCACTGTGACCGTTAGATTTGAATATGGAGTTTCGGCGGCAGCTCAAGGTTTTGCCGGCAGCACACCGTTCTGGATTTGCCGAACGCACTCTTATGGTATTGTAGGTTTCTAGAAAGTGTGCTGTCTCATCCAATTCACTGGCACCAGACTGCGTCAAGATTTGAGTATAAAGCTACTGAGCCTACGCTTGCACGCCAAACATCGCCAGCCTAAAATTCCGCTTAGAACCTTGCTGCTACTCTCATTATCCCATCCATGCTGTTCATAGTATGCTACCACCTTCGGCTCTCAGTTCGTGCATTCCATCTCTGCAAATAACAAAGAGCGTCTCCGTAGTTGCCCTTAATCAAGCCTGAGGTAATGTTCCTTGCATCACTGTCATGTTGTAGACGAGCATGTCTGTGCTCTTGCATCTGTTAACCAACAGGAGGGGAAAAAACGGGCAGGTGAACAAAGAGAGGGAAAGCCGCAGGTGATGGCGAAATAACCGCTGGTATACTAAGTGGTGGGGAGGACGTTGTACTAGAAAAGCTACCAAATTATTCCCATGACGCCTCGGAGCATTCCAGATACCACCAGCATAAGAAAATATCAACATAATTGAAATTCGCAAGAAGGGGGATCTCAAAGGGCTTCAACATTGGATCCAATTCACGATACCAATATGAAGGAATACGTCGACAATAACAAAGCTGTTTAGGTGGCATTTGCAGCTTACAAAGAAGCGTTGGGTTCAGTAAATCCAGCGCTTAATTAAATATACACAGTAATGGAAGCATTTAAGACCATGGAATATAGGCGACGTACAGTGGTGATCTCGCTAAGGGTGAACACGGGAGCGCGTGGCCGCCGGTACTATCAGAGCAGCCTACCATGCCCAGCACGAACCATCACGCATGCGCTGTGCGTGCCTAGCGAGACTATGCTTTCAGCGCGCGCACAGCGTCATCGCAGTGTCTGCGCGTCGTCTGCTATGTTTCTCGCGCGTGTAGCGGTGGAGCTATCAGCCACTGTGTGGATGAAAGGAAACTAGAATACACATGAAAAATGTTTCCGTGTGAGCGGTAATTCGCTCTTTAGCTCCAATACAATGGTTTCGGCACAGCAGCGCAATTCGCCCACTTGTTTCAAACAGACTCAATCAAAACATCACGCAGATTTTAACAGCACTTTATTTTTGCAAGTGCTTACAAAAAGTCCTTGAAATGCACATTGAAACACACAATTCAAGGCTTTGAAGGTTGTCATTCAAAGGTGGTGCAGGCGCTACGACGTTCATTCAATATACGGAGAAAACTATCATTCTTTATATTTTTATATTTGGGCGTTTTGATGCAAGAATCCAGGAATCGCGGATCAAAGCAAGGTACCATTAGCAGATACCCGCCGTGGTGGCTCAGTGGCTAAGGCGTTGCGCTGCTGAGCACGAGGTCGCGGGTTCGATTCCCGGCCGCGGCGGCCGCTTTTCTGATGGAGGCGAAAAGCAAAAACGCCCGTGTGTGCGAGATTTCGGCGCACGTTAAAGATCCCCAGGTGGTCAAAATTAATCCGGAGCCCTCCACTACGGCGCGCCTCATCGCCTGCGTTGCGTCGGCGCGTTAAACCCTACAATCAATCAAAATCTACCATTAGCAGACGAGACGCAACATAGCAGACGACGAGCAGACGCTCCGATGACGCGATGCGCGCGCTGAAAGCAAAATATCGCTCAGCACGCACAGCGCATGCGTGATAGTTCGCGCTGGGCACGGTAGGCTGCTCTGATAGTACCGGCGGCCACGCGCTCCCGTGTTCACCCTTAGCGAGATCACCTCTGTACGTACGTTTCTTGGGAGTATTCAGAGGCAGGCTGATCCTTTACTGCATTCACCGACATGCAGGCTCCGGTACCGACATGCAGGCAACGCGCTTATGGACTCTTTCTTCAGCCCTTACAGGCTGTTGGAGCAGCCTCGGCCACCGGATTTCACCGTTGTTTCCAGGAGGTAACTACGATGAACACGGAGCATGCCTGGTTTTTACTGGCAGCGCGCTGGGATTACGAGGTCTGCACTCGTCACGACTCATGAGTGTGGCAACAGCTTCTCGCTGAGGACACAACGCAGGGCACCATTCTTCACGATCGGGATGACGACTCCGAAGACGCAGTGTGTCCAGCTGTAATCAATGACACGTGTTCATGGCTCGGTCCAGCAGATGCGTGTCAAGTGATTACAGGAATCACCTGGCGGCACAAGCGGCACTCGTCATGTCATCACAGCCTATAATAGTGCATGAGCGGCGCGGGACCATTGGGCTCCTGTACCGACAACACGCTTACGAACTCTGTTTTTTCAGGTTGGTTTGTTTTACCGTTATAAACGAACAGAAAGATCCTGTAGATCGGTTCCGGGGCCCATTGTGTGTCTTTGAAGCGTTATTTGCTTCACAATAAACACTTTGTGGGCATATATAGCACTGGCTGTTTTTGGAGCAAAGATGCTGTTAGCAGGTGATGTAGAAGAAGACCCGGGACCTGTGTCCAGGGAAGAGGAACAGGAACTAATGAAAACAATCCGCTCTTACCTGAAATACTGGAGGGACAACGAAAAATTTTAGCCGAAATCGAGTCTCTAAAAACGGGACAGGATCAAAAAAACCAAACAATCAGAAAAACCAAGTATCATCAAGACAAAACTTGAGGTACTGAAAGAAGCACCATCAGCAACCAACGATGTAACCGCGGAGCTTGACGCTCAAAACAGCCAATTTGTAGATGCCGTGCGAAATGCTATGACAAAACAGGATGACAGAAAATCGCTCGCGTAGAAATAACCTCTTGTTCTTTGGGATACCTGATAGGGGAAAAGAAAGTTGGGATGACTCCGAAGCAAAAGTTGTTCAGTTATGCGCTGAAAAACTCAGCGTCACTGTGAATCCTTCATCGATAGAAAGAGCACATAGAATGGGTAAACATACGGCCGAGAAACCACGCCCATCAATAGTAAAATTCGGCCTTTTTAAAGGCAAATAAATGGTCCTATCTGCTGCGCTGGAACTTAAGGGCCCTAATATCTCAATTAGTGAAGACTACTCGAAGAATGTTCGCCAAGAAAGGGCAAAACTTTTAAGTGCGAATGCACTTTATAAGCGATCCCAAACCTTCCACCGCCGGCGGCGGCGGCGGCGGCGGCGGCGTCCGCAGTCCTCCTCTCCCTAGCAACAGCGTGGAGCGGAGAGGAGCGTCGGTAGCAACGGCGCGGTGACGTCACTTCACCACGTGACCGCGCTCGCTCCGCCTCCTCGCCGTGGCTGCGCGGGTGCGTGCCGCTCCCCGCACCGCTCCTCGCGCCGTGACGTCATGGTATGACGTCACAGCGCGCCTCCTCTCCCCAGCAGCTGCCGCGCGCCTCTCTCTCCACCGTGACGTCACACTCTCTCCTCTCCCCCTCGCTCGGCTGCAGCTGCCGTGCGCCGCTGTCCCTCTCCCCTTGCGCTCGCCTCCTCTCTCAGCCACCTGGCTCGGCGCGCTCGGCGCGGCGTACCCCCCTATATATGCAGCGATAAACTGCCAGACCTCCGTGGGTCGGCTCGCGCGCGCTCACGGGCGAATGCCAACGGATTTTAACTTTACTCCCCCTCATAGCATCACCCCGTGCATTCGCACTTAACCATGTTCACCCTCGGGGAAATGCTTGGGAGTTTTTTAGCATATGCGCGAGAAAGCTACAGAAAATACGCGCTTAGATACAAGCTGACGATTGATAGAAAAACCTATGCATATGATGCTACCACTGATGTCGTTAGCGAAGTCACCTGATAGCAGTTAACCAGTAACGAACCAAATCCAGTAACCGTTCTTTTCACCAATTGACCGTCATAAATGTAAACTGCTGAAGCCTCAAAAACAAAATCGTTGAGTTTGATACATTGGTCAGCATTGTTCAACCAGACATAATACTTGGAACCGAGTCTTGGTAGGATTCCCAGGTCTTAGACACTGAAGTTTTTCCAAGTAGTTACATCTCTTATCGGAAAGACCGCAACACGGGTGCTGGCGGCGTATTTATTTTAGTTCGTGATACACTTCAGAGCATGCCCATTCATTGCGCTGACATTGCATCGGAATCTAATCGGTGCAGAATATTCTTTTCGAATGGCAGCAGCTTGGTTGTGGGTGCTTTTTATCGACCTCCAGGATCAAATAGTATTGAGCCGTTGCTGGGGTTGTCACGATCACTGACTGGTTGTCACGATCAGCACAGACGATTCTGCTGGGCGGTGATTTTAGATGCGACGCATCTCTTGCTCTCGGGTATGTCCCTCCGGCGTCGCGGCGTTGTCCGCACGCTTACTGCACATGCGCAACTCTCCTCCGTTCTTCTCTCCAACAGCTGTGCGCAACTCTCTCATTCCGTCTCATTATCATAACAACAGTTGCGCGTGTGCGCTTCGCTGCTGTGGGTGCGCGCATGTGTGCGCACTCTCACTCCGTCTCATTATCATAACAACAGCTGCGCGTGTGCGCTTCGCTGCTCTGGGTGCGCGCATGTGTGCGCAAGCGCGCGACTCTACCCCCCCGGCTCCTCTCCTTTCAAAAGCGGGAATATAAGCGGGAGAGCGCACGGCGCCGGATCAGTCCAGCGCTCGCTCTCGCACTTGACTTGACTTTGCTTGACGACACCTCCGTGCAAGATCTTCCGATGAAGACGTGATGGAAGCGACAGTCCCTTCAGTGAGTGGACTGACGCAATCCAATACCAGCGTCAGTCCCTGATGCGTCGCATCACATCAGGGTTCCCTTGCGGGAAGATGGGCGTAACTTTAACCTACGCGAAGTCACTTGGCGAGACCACCGTCCGGTTGAAAATAACCGTTCCGGGATCAATGGTGTTCTTTGTGAAATAGTTAGAACATTCGACCTTTTTCAATTTGTAGATTTTCCTACACGGTCTGAGCGCTCAGGCTGTAGTATACTTGATTTATTATTCAACAACCGCAAGGACTTACCGATTCCGGGCCCCGGCGGCCGCTTTTCTGAAGGAGGCGAAAAGCAAAAGCGCCCGTGTGTACGAGATTTCGGCGCACATTAAAAATCCCCAGGTGGTCAAAATTAATCCGGAGCCCTCCACTACGGCGCGCCTCATCGCCTGCGTTGCGTCGGCGCATTAAATCCTACAATCAAATCAAGGACTTACTGAAGTCGGTTATAGCAACACCTGGGATTAGCGACCACGATGTTGTGGTAGGTGCGGTAATATGCCAGAGCATAGTAATAAGCAAAGCACGACAAAGAAAGGTGTTCTCGTACGATAAAGGTAACTGTGACGCCATTAACAACGAGTTAATCTCGTTTCTGCCACATTTATAAGACCGCAGCCACGATTTAAACATGGAACAAGTACGGACTTTGTTCAAACAGAAAGTTTTAACATTAGTGAATCGATTTAATCCCTCAGAAATGGTTGCAGCAAGAAACGAAGTTGAAAACCATGGGTTACACGAGAACTACGTACATCGATAAAAAGGAAAGCTCAGTTGTATAAAAACTTCCGCAGAAAAAACCAGCCATCGTTGCTGGGAAAAGTAAAAGTTATAGGAGCCGAACTTAAGCAAGAAATTAAACAGGCAAAACACAAGTACCTAACGTCTCTCGCTGACAGAATCAAAACAAACCCAAAAGAAGTATGGCACTACATAAAAAGCAATAAAAAAGACTCTGTTGGCATTCCGCCTCCTTCCCACAACGGTGTAATTATAAAAGACGATAAGGGTAGAGCTGAACGCTTTAATTCTTACTTTCATTCGGTCTTTCTGGAACAAAACCCAGTTATGATTTCCACTCCCTTTCCGCAACTTATAAATATGATTGATATTCAGATAACTGATCCAGGGGTAAAATCATTCCTCGCTAATCTGAATGCACACTCTGCGCATGGCCCTGATGGCATATCAAAACCAGTTCTTAAACGCTGCGCAGCCCATATCGCTCCTTTTCTGGTCGTACTGTTGACACTATCTTTAAACTGTGCGACGTTTCCCAGAGACTGGAAGACAGCGAACGTCACACCCCTACATAAAACCGGTGACAAAGACGAACCTTGCAACTACAGACCAGTTTCACTAGCCTGCATTTGCTGTAAATCAAGCACCTTCAAGACAATAAATTTTTCACGCCGTGGAAACATGGGTTTAGGTCAGGTTAATCTTTTGTAACGCAACTTAGCTTATTCACGATATTGCTTTAGGTTTCGACAAAGGTGTGCAGGCAGATGATATTTTCTTAGATTTACAAGAAGCTTTCGATGTTGTTCCGCACAATCTTCTACTTTACAAGATGTCGTTTCTAGGCCTTCCCAAATATCTTCTAAGCTGGGTGCAAGACCACTTGAGTGATCCCCAGCAGCAGATGCTTGTTAATAGTGTTTCATCATCTCCTCTTTGTGTTTTATCTGGAGTCCCACAGGGCTCCGTCCTTGCACCACTACTTTTTCTTATTTTCATCAATGATCTTCCCCTCGGACTTAAATCCACTGTACGGTTATATGATGACGATTGCATCATATATCATCCTGTGAAAGGTTCCGAAGACGTCGATGTAATACAAACAGACCTTGACAGAATTATCACTTGGTGTACAGAATGGCAGATTAAGTTAAACATTTCCAAATGCTATCACGTCCAATTTACGAACAAGAAAAACAAAGTGCACTGTTCTTTATCGTTGCAGAATAGTAAAATACAGACTTTAGACACGGTAAAATATCTTGGTGTGACCTTCACAGAAACAGTAGACTGGACCACCCACATCAACGCTAATCAAATTATGCTATTTAAGATATAAGCTCCGCAATTCCCCTCCAAATGTTGAGCTTCTTAGTTATTTTTTTTTTTCGTTAGGCCGAAGCTG
Source organism: Haemaphysalis longicornis (assembly GCF_048455015.1). Taxonomy (NCBI): domain Eukaryota; kingdom Metazoa; phylum Arthropoda; class Arachnida; order Ixodida; family Ixodidae; genus Haemaphysalis; species Haemaphysalis longicornis. The sequence goes on along the minus strand of NW_027526335.1, from coordinate 11,284,339 downwards.
GAGTACGCGAGTATTGTGTGGGACCCCCATACTAAACAAAACATTAAGAAACTTGAAAGGATTCAGCGGAACGCCATTTGGTTTGTTTATTCTAGGTTTTTGCGAACGGACTCCCCCTCAGACCTAATGCTAGCTAATAACATCCCTTCCATTCATGATCGTAGAAAGAAGTCCCGCCTTGATTTTCTGTCTCTTTTATATAATCGCAAACTTGCCCTTGATCCAACCCCTTTTCTTTCTTCATTAAACCAAAGACCGACAAGACGTCACCAACCAAATGCACTAACTCCGTACTTCGCGAAAACGGACACGTTCAAATTTTCGTTTTTTTCCACGCACCATTTCAGACTGGAACCAGGTAACCGAATGAAGTACTTCCGATACTAGGTAACTGTGCATTGCTTTTTTTGTATGTTTTATTGTATGGCTCTTTGCATTGTACCATGCCCTCCTGCTTGTACCGAAGTGGGGTCGGCAGTTTGTATTAAATAAATAAATAAATAAATAAATAAATAAATAAATAAATAAATAAATAAATAAATAAATAAATAAATAAATAAATAAATAAATAAATAAATAAATAAATATAATTTTAATGCCAGGAGCTCGCAAATTATAAACTGTCTTGGATGGAAGTCGTTGCATCAGAGAAGAAAACTTCTAAGGTTGAAATTTCTAAATAAAACAGCCACATTATGTATCCGCACGCAGAGATAATGCACGATAATGCACGAAAGATTAGAGAATACCAATGTCGCATCAATGTGTTCAAACATTCATTTTTTCCTAGCACTATTAGTGACTGGAATAACCTCCCAAACGAAGTGTTTCTTGCCACGAATTTTGCTGAGGCTATAGATCATGCTGTATATTTTCCTTTCCAGACATTTGACGCAGGTATTGTTGTTCAAATAAGTGTTTCATTGTAATTTGTCTCACACTGACAAATTTATGTACTGCATACAGTACATAAATTTGTCAGTGTATACTGTTGGTGCCGAAATAACCCCCCTAAATAATGCCCTACGGGGGCTGTAGAAAAGTGTAATAAATAAATAAACAAACAATTAAATAAATAAATAAATGAGAAAATAAAATACATAAGTAAATAAACAAGAAAGTAAAATAAATAAATAAATAAATAAAAGAAGCGTAAGCATTTCCCCTTTTGGAAGGGGAGAAAACATTACATCCCGGAAATTGTCTGCAGTTGGGTTTTGAAGAATCGTTACAGCGAGACGCCAATGATACAAGTACTAAACTGAGTATATTTGAAATACTTGAGATCTGCGGGCTGAATTGTCTTGTTCAGTGAGCCTGAAGAGAAGAACGAACGAAGGGCTGCAAATCGGCTAGCGGCTTTGCAGTCTTGTCTTGTGCTCGAAAAGCGCATGCTCTCTCATTCGCCGCGGAGAGGTTCTTGCATTCGAAATCACCCGCACTGCTCTCTGCGCGCGCACCGCGCATTTTACGGGAGAGTAGCCTTCCGTTCTTTACCCAAGCGGCCAAATTGCTACCGCTACCAAACCACTTTAGTAAAGCTCTAGATACAAAGTCGTCCCATTGCACTGTAATGGTCACAGCTGGCGCGAAACGTCAACCACCTTTGCGTGATCATCGCCACAATTTCAACTCTTTAACTGTGCTTTTATTGGGTAATGGTGTTTAACTGCAATCCCCCTTGCCAGACACCTGGACACTATGTGCCACACAAATTCTTTGTCTATATGAACAGTTTTTGCTTTAAATCGAGCATAAACCGCTCTCTGTTATCTTCACCACGTTGCCGAACTAGACAGCCATGGTTGCGGTAGTCACTCTTGTGTCGACAACGACAGGAACGACGGGTAGGGGAGAGGGGGGGGAGGGGTGGAGTGTCTGCGTACCATCGCCAGCGAAGGCGATCGTTAAACAACGACAAGACTTCAGACCGGGTGCCACTAACCACGTCGCAGTGAAGAAAAACAGAGCCGGCCCAGTAGACGCGGCCGCCTTTCCCGGCGGAGCACTGCTGCAGCATCCGCGTGATGACAGCAGCCAACACAATATAGGCAGCGCCAGATGCATATCTGCTGTACGAGAGCAATATCCTGGCCGGTTTCGTGACCCTGTCGCCTGCATGCCACTAAAGCGAGAACGCAGGCTTGGCGTAACACGGCAGTGCCTCTTTCGACAAACCAATACTGCCTTCCAGAATACTGAGGGTGCAGAGGGAATGTCGCAAGCCAAGGATAAGATATATCGCGCTGGCCTATGGCTTGCGATGCTTCACTTCCACCACCCTTTATGCAATAAAAAAAGCAGCAGGGGACCCCATAAGCATATTCTTATGAGATGAGAATGCGTGCGAAATCATGCCAGCGATTGATCTTCGGATGGTCCGTAGCACCGAAAGTCCCGACCATTTTATCATACGACGCGTTTCGGTACATCAGGTTCATCTAAACTGCGTGTTTTACAAGACGGCTTGGTGTTGTTGGTTACGTTTATTTCATAGCATCGGGACTTACTGGGTGAGTAGTGAGCTGGGGCTATATCCGCGAAAAGTTGGTCGGTTGTTGGGGCGCGGCGTAGTGGAGGGCTGCAGATTAATTTTGACCACCTGAGGTTCTTTAACGTGCGCCGAAATCTCGTACACACGGGTGTTTTTGCTTTTCGCCTCCATCAAAAAAGCGGCCGCCGCGGACCGCAATCGAACCCGTGTCCTCGTGCTCAGCAGCACAACGCCTTAGCCGCTGAATATCCATGAAAGTTAATTAGCTTCCCGGACGTTGTCTAGTATGGCACGGTGGGTAGGACCGTAGGGCCACAGATGGGGGTTTGTTGTGCGTCTTTCTCCAAATCCGGGCCTGCCGCCATCACATGTTATCTCCCAGTGGCGGCTTGCGTGGACCCGGATATTGTTTACGCCTTCTGCCTTATTGCTGTCCTGCCCGCCCCTCTTGGGGGTCGTATAATTCGAGGACGTCGTGTTTTGGTGTCAACGGCGCAGTGTCGATCACTTGCCATGCGTGCGCCTATTCGCCGTGAGATCGGCCCATAGGTGGCAACAGCGTCGCGCTGCTAGTGTGGATGCTCCGCTGAGCGGTAGCGGGCGAATGCATGTTGTGGTCGTGCGTCGTGCGTATTTCGCTCCCTATGTTTGCATGAAACGCGTAGACAAGCTTCTCATGTTGCAGTTCGGCGCCTCAACGTTCAATGTGTTGCACGAAATCGGCAATAAGCTTGAATTACTAAGTCAAAAAGGCGGCAACCCGCTGGGCATCATTCAACAGCCGAAATACCGACACGGAACCTGCGGTGAACCGTTGCAAGCACTTTTTCGAGGATGACCTCGAACAATGAAGGAAACCAGAGATAAGGGCAAATCATCAAGCCAGAATCTCGGGGAGTTCAGTTGATGAAAGTAGTTTCAGTCGCTTTCTTTGCTGACATAATGCATAACTGCATTTGTGGGATGCCTTGAAAAGCTAATACCACTTCACATGCACCCACTTTCTTTACAGGAGCTTGGAATATTTTCTTCCATTCAGGAAACAACATAATTTTTTTTTTAATTTTTGAGCGTAGAGATATAAACACAAATATTCAAATGGGCGTCTCTTGCATGAAGCGTAGTTAAGGCGAATTTTAGCGACACCGTATGCAGGTCTGATGAATAATGGCGTCATATCAGTTATTTAAGGCAATCATAAATTGAAGTTGTGAATGAAATTATTAACGCTCAACTGCAGTTTAAAATCTCGCGCCCAGTGAGATTGCGCAATGTGATTAGCGGTGTCACAGGGTTGTAAGCTAACCTTGTTGCCCGCCTGTCTTACAGTGAGCTCAAATTTTCTATTACGGCTGCGCCGTTGAAGAATTTTGTGTTCCCTTTCATAACTCGCAGGTGCCTTGAACAACTAAATATGTTTTAAACCCTACAAAATATCGCTTACACAGCCAGGTCAACAACACTGAGTCACAAAACCATGAAGATAGCAAAAAAATTAACCTGCCCAGTTACGGCTGTGACACGACGTTCCTCCCTAGCTTCACCGTAAATAATAACGCATCGGGTTTCCGATTAACTGCACTATGTTGTCGACTCAAGAGCGTGTTTGAACTGGCATTCGATCTTTGAGGTTGGTTAGAAACGGCACGGATGAAACTGAAGAGGGTTTTTCTTTAATTTAATTCCGGCCGACTTCGAAGTCCCAGCGCGAAAAAAAATAATAATAACGCATGAACCGCGAAGACCACACTGTTGGCGACCAATATTACGTGCCCATGGAACCACACTTGGAGTCGTGTTACGTAATGGTGAAAAAAGTGGGGGCGAAAAGTAAGGCAGATGTAGTAAACAACAGTACTTTCAGAACTTCTCAGCCGCAATTTGGTACGACATTGCCAAGGAAATATGGCGCGCGTTTTATTTTTTTTTTAAGTACAACTTAAAGCCGTCAGTATGCGACCGGCTTTAAATAGTATTTTGGAGTGCGTGAGACAAAATAACTTAGCGAGTTGGGGGGCGCCGTGCATGTTGCACAAAATACTCTTGTCTTTCCCCGCTGTACGGCCTAATGTTCAGTTACGCGATCTTTAATTTTTTTTTTTTTATCTTCACGTGCACTTCCAGGGGTTAAGACCTGGCTAATTCTAAGCATGCGGTTATGCGGAGCAAAACACGTTCTTTGGTGAGCTGATTCGTGTAGTGATTTAAAAATGGGCTACATGAAGACGGAGCAAGAAAGGCAACGGGACAGGTGCTAAGTCACAACTGCTTCATTCCATTCAAGTATTCTGCTGAAACAGCCCCGTCCGTAAATATACATAAAGTTACACCTAAAAAAAGACATTATTGTCGCACAGCATCACCGGCGACTGTCCAAAACAATATTTATTTTTGGAAAGTAACCCGAAGACTTCCTGAACAGAGGCTTCTTGGCATGTGTAAAATACGTTTCAGCAAATTTATGGGCGGTGCACGCCTGCAGTGCAGAATAAATGTTTGTTTGTTTCATATGTGCAGAAGGACACAGGCTATTTTTTTACAAAGTTTGTGGTAAATGTATGTGTATGCGCCGTTGTCTCTCTTGCCCGTTTTGATGTAGTTACTTTTGCCGCTCATGAATAACAATAACGCATCCCTTAACGCAACACCCTCGACCGTTACCAAGAGGGCAGACTACCGCACTCGTCGGTAAGAAGACTGCGAAGGGTCGACACAAAGTTATCACCAGTTTCCCGGCCGCGGCAAGCGATGACCACGGCGACGATGTTTCACGGAAGGAGTGCGTTATCCCGCAACGGCCGCTCATTGTTACGTTCCTCGATAAAATCCACAGAGGTGACCAGGCCACTACTTGCTGCCAGGCAAGCAGTCATATTAATTCCTTGTTGTCGCGAATGGCGTGCGTGTGGCGTCGAGTTCAACGTGAACGGGCGGCCGACGTGAAAGAGGAATCCAGGAGCGGTTCCTCACTCCGCCGCCAGGGACCGACTCTGTTCGATCGTCCGCGCGTCGCACTCATCGTCTTGTCCCCAACCGGGCTATGCACCGGTAGCGGCTGCAGTGACGGATGAAGATGGATTCCCTTCAGATTGTCCCCGGGGGTGACCGGTGCGATACGCGAACACTCCCACAGAGGCTGGACCACCGCCGAAGACGTGGGCGCCCCATGCATGGGCTCCTTTATGGCGCAGCTCCTCGATTCGTGTTTTCCGTTATTCGTAGGGTTGCTCTATATTAATTTTTTTTTAAATCGGATGCTATTTTTTAATCTGATAGTCGGAGAGAAATCGGGTTATCTAGCCGGAGCATTCCCAAATAAGGGATTTTTCGGCATGATTCTATAGATGTTCTGCGTATATAACTCAGTTTGTTTTATCAGAAGATGCTGTGAGCTTCTTAAATTTAAAGCTTTAAAGTTGGTGTTTGTTTCAAGCTGGTATTCGGGGCACATCAGAGATTTCTGGCAAATACTCTCGAAAATTTTATGTTTCTTTGTAAATTAATCGGTAATGATGACAGTAAAGAACATTGATAACTTCTAAGAAATGACACATTTTAGTCACAAAAAAATTCCGCCATCTCCACGAAGTGAATGATGATGAGAGGGGCGAAGCAAAAATTCTTATTCGTAAAACCGTGAAAAATTTGCCCGCACATCATATAAAGACTCGACACGTCAAGCTTTCCACCGCTCCGTTGACAAGCCCGTCGACGACGTCGATGCTTGTGGTGGTTATGTAGGGGTTGTTTTGGACGATGAGAATCTCCATGGGTAAGTTGGCGAATTCGGTGTGTGACATTTTAGCCACCTTGGTCGTCGCCTTCTGCAGAGCGTCTTGTGTCGTGTACCCCCGGTACGTGTCTTGAGCTCGCAGGCGACGAACGACAACCTCTCCTCTTCTTCCTCTTCTCCTTGCTGGGTAGCAACGAACGCGTTGAACGTTTGGTCCTCTTCGGCCAATCTTTGGTTGGCCAATCCCTAGGGGGATCCTCCCACAATCATCATTAATGTACCGTGCCGTATACAGCAGCAACGAGGGACGGGACAGGGCCCGAGCAAGAGGAGCTTCGCCCCTAAAAGCTGGTCATCAATATTTTACACATTCATGTTTACATACATTAACATCTGCATGCGCAACATGTCGGTCTCCATTCGAGACCTGTTCGATCGCTGAACGTATCTCAGCCGGGAGAACGTTCTCTCCACATCACAGCTTCCATTAGCCAGGTCCAACAATGTCAGTGCGGCATTTGCTAGCATGGGGTATCCAGCGGTGGAGTCATTCCAATACTCGATGAGTTCTACAGCTGTGTTTGTGGGGCTTGCTTCCAGCAAGTACTGACTGAGACCAGTGAACCGTCCGCCCGCAATTGAGCAGATCGCTATTTTGAAAAGGTCCATTCGGGGAGAAATTGAGTTCAACCAGATTCTCCTGAAGCATGTTTGGGGGGCGAACATCGGGTAAAATCGGGTTTTACCCGAAAATTAACAACCCTACCTTCTAAGCGTCAAGATACGTTCCCGTGATAATTCCAACCGCTTGACACCACAATTAGGGCTGAAGGAAGTAGCTCAGCGTAAAACTCGTAGTCGCCAGCAGACATTTAAAGCCCGCTTATATTCTCTGAAACACCACTGGGCGTTGTTGCGTCCGGCAAGGCCGACCCGAGCCGAGCTCCGTCGCCTCCGACATACGTGTGGTAGCGTGGTGAAGCGAGTGGCCAGCCAATGTTGCTGCTTCAAAGAAGATCAGAAGCCGAAGGCTAACGTAACTTGTTTGCTTCATAGCGAGAGATGAGCCGAAGCCAAAGAACAATGCCCCGATGGGCGACGTTACAGTACAGGACGCGAGCAGAGTGACAGCATTGATTCACTGCTCTAACAGGAATGAACTACAGCGCTTGGGGGGTCTTAATTATACCCAAAGCGCCAACGGTCCAAACAAGCGTTCCCTCTAGATTGTGCACCCGATATTAACGGCACAGACACACACACACACACACACACACACACACACACACACACACACACACACACACACACACACCATTCTTTCCAGAGTTCGTGAGTAGTCGGTAGTAGCGGCGCACGCTGAGTCTGAGAGAGGGGAGAGAGGAGGTCTCCGCAGCGGACGGGGGCTTCCGTGTCCTTCGGACAAGTCTCGGCCTGTTGCGTCGGCACGCCACCGAAGTTTGATCACGCCTATGACGAGGCGCCACCGATCCAGACAAGTCGCAGCTTGTTTGAATTGCCGGCTGTAAGTGTGAGTCACCGACAGGGAGGGCCTGCTTGAAAGACGCACGTAGTGGAGGCTTCGCCGCACAGCCGAGGAGTATTGAAGGAAGCACAGCGGCGGGCTCATTAGTAACAGCGTGAAGACTGCACTACCTCTTTTGTTCTGGGTCAGAGTATACGTGGAATACGTTGATACGAGAAGCTGCGTAAAGGGGGTCAGGCGTTTTAGAGTTCCGAGGGGTTTCGCTTAGTGTGTACGACGCTGTATTGCGAAAATGGAGGGCCTTTTCGCGTTGGACTCGAACTCACTGTGAAGAAGCTCTTATACAGTGCGTGAAGTAGCGGTCATTGTGAACACAGGAAGAGTATCGGGCCCTGTCAGAAACGTTGTCTCGACCATAAGGTGTGGGATTCAGTATGTGCATTATACGGGGGAATTGCCTGTACTGTGCAGTGAACCACTTGGTGCCAACGATTACGAACAGGTTATCTTTAACGGTGGCATTTATCACCATTAACACTGGATTTTGACCCACCTATAAGTAGCGGTGGACAATGAATATTAGGCAAGTGTTCAAGCAACACCCATTTCCTCGTTGCACGTTCTTAGTCTATATTGTGTTTTATACGCCATATATGTGCGCTAGCGCAACAGTCGGAGCAAACGGTATACTGGCGCCCCATCCCCGCGCCACCGTGGTGAGGTAACGAACGGTCATCATTATAATAATAATAATAATAATAATCATCATCAGCAGCCTATCTACGCCCACTGCGGGGCAAAGTCCTCTAGCATTAATCTCCAATTATCCCGGTCCTGTGCTAACTGCGACCAATTTATCCCCGCAAACTTCTTGACCTCATCTGCCCATCTAACTGTCTGCCGCCCTCTGCCACGCTTGCCTTCTATAGGGATCCACTCTGTTACCCTTAATGACCAACGATTATCTTGACTTCACATTACATGCCCTGCCCACGTGCATTTCTTCTTCTTAATTTCTACTAATGTGTCTATAACACGTGTTTGTTCCCTGATCCACTCCGCTCTCTTCTTGTCCCTTAATGTTACACCTATCATCTTCCGTTCCATTGCTCGCTCAGTCGTCCTCAATTTAAGTTGAACCCTCTTAGTGAGCCTCCAAGTTTCTGCCCCGTAGGTGAGTACAGGTAAGATGCAGCTGTCATACACTTTCTTCTGCAGGAAAACACTTTCAGGGAAACTTCCTGAAGAAGAACGAACGGTAAGGCATAACATCTCGTGCTTATACCACTGCGGTGATGCTGGACAGATCGTCTTCGTAAACATCTTGTCCTAAGGGCGAGGACATGGTCAGGAGTAATTTTTTTACTCGAGATGTTATTTCGCAATGCATTTAGGCAACGTACTTCACAAACAGCGGTCGATTGTCCGCACAGCCCAGTCTGGGTTAAGGTGCTCTCGCGCTGTCGGCGCCACCTGTTCCGAATATCGGGAACCCTAAGTGTCCGCCATAAACGTTGCAGCAGTGCTGCCTGTGCTGTGGCGGTTATATTCTAGTTCCCTGCAGCTGTGGAGGTCAGGAGCTATTATTTGGCAGTGGGTTCCACGTAAGGGCTGCATTGCCGCTAGCCACGTCAGATGCATCAGGGGTCTCGGAGCTGTCACTGCGCGAAATGAAAATAGAAGTTGCATCTCGACCTGAAGCATCGCGGGCCGATTCGGAAAGATTCATTACACTGAGCCAGCGCGTCACTAGGCGGCCGCCCTCTGTGGATTTCGTCAAACGGGCTCTCCCTACCTCTCTCCGTGCCTTCGGGACCAGGTAGCAGCCCCCGTTGTCGCTGTGCCGTATGGGAAACACGTCCGAGGCATCGACTCTACGACTTCCTGCGGAGCGGAGGTGGCCGAAGAGCACGGACGTGTTCTCACGGCGGCTGTGTAGCGGCGCACGGGAGCCCTGAAGCCCCTTCATCAGCGTTAAGGAGGCCCGGTCGATTTCTCCCCTCCGGATCCCCTTTTCGGGATCCGGCAAGCGGGGACGAAAAGGGTGGTTCAAAGCAGCCCGCTCCAGACGTCACGTGTAGGGGCCGGTGCCGGCAATCAGTCCTCAGGAACAATCCATGTCTCCCAAGCATAGCAACGATTACTCGCAAATTATACAGACAAACATGCTTTGGGAAACAGTCGAGACAGGTTCATGACAGGAACTGCGCACAAAAAAACGGGACAGGCAAGCGAACACACACAACGCAGAACACACGACACACAATTCGTTGTGTGTGTTCTCTTCCCTGGTCCAGTTTTTCGTTGTTTGTGTTCTCTTCCCTGGTTCATTTTTTGTGCGCAGTTCCATTCATGAACCATTTTAACTAGCCCGGCTTTCCACTCTGCTTCAGTTGAGACAGCTGGCATTTTTATTTTTTGCTTCGTTGAAACGAGATTGTAACGCGCATTATGCAGGAAAAGGTTGCTCAATCAAAAAAAATATTCAAGGTGATTTAAGCCAGAAAATTAAATAAAGAACAGAATCCACTTGCGTTACCAGACACTACTGTATTTTATGGCGGTATATTCGCATCAACCTATGATCGGTGGAGCCTGGCCCGAAACCAAACACAGGCTTGGTTATACGCTGAACTGGAGGGAAAAAACCGTGCGTGATTCCTCTGCCATAGGAATCGGTAAAACACCAAAGTTAAATGTGCAGCAAAATCTGCAGCTGAGCATGGTTTGCGGGTCGGCGGCTGTCTTGTGGGTGTGCTTAGTGAGCGACGTCTTGCTTGTGAGTTGCTTTGGCAAAGGTGTGCTGGCGCCATTTCCGTGACGGACATGACGTTAGTTAAATCTTGGTGTATCCCGGCTAAAACACTTTCGTGTTAAAATACAAAACCCGAAAACGAACAACCCTAAGCATAACGTTCTCTTTAGTAATAAAGTTTGCTTCCCCGCAAGAAGATCCTGTGGGCAGGAGTGCACCCTTTACAGGCCTCTTGCTTCGTTGTACTGGCGTCATTTCCGTGACGAATATGACGTATGTGAAATCTTGGTGTATCCGCGAATAAAACACTTTGTGTTAAAAAGGAGTGAAAATCTTCTCTGACGCAAGAATTGCGCCGCCACGAAGTTAGCATTTATATACCGTAGGTCGTCATATACGCACGTATCAAGGATGCATGTATTCAGCACGCATATGCGAACGCCACGAGGCTGTGCTCTAGCCCACCCGAGCGCTTTATAAAGACGTATTCGAGGCCCTGAAGAGAGGGCAAATCTCGAGTCCCGAAAGTCGGAGCCCATGCGCCATTGTCGTCGGGCAGGGCATTAGTACGAAGGAACGGCGCCAACACAAAGGTCTCTTCCGCCGCGCTTTTGTTAGGGGCCACCCGCCGACAAAAGCCGCCCGGTCTTTTCTTGTGTTTTACAAGCTACGTCACAGGGCCGGCGACGAGGGGAGACGTCATCAGCGCTACTGTATACCCGGCTTGGAGGCCACGAGTTTTACATATAGCGTTGTCAGCGTTCACCTTTGTGAGTTGTCCCTTCTTAATGACACTCTTTTTCTGTTTTCTCGCGTGCGCTAGCCACCTAGCGCATTCCTTTTGATTCGGAGTCTTTTTCGTGGCACGCAGGGCCAAAATGATGGCACCCCTTCAGGCTTCGCACACAAAGCCTATATTATATTACCCCTTGGACTCAGTCGCCTGTTTGACACGACGAGCCAGTTGCCACTTGCCTGGGGTGTATCCGCGAGAGAACGAATCCTCCGCTGAACAACTGCTCGCTAAGGAGCAGATGGACGAATGGGGTCCCCATGAGCATAGAGTTTCAGAGGGAAATCTGGCACCACTGTCTAGGAAAGCCGCGCTTCAGCGAGCGTTCCGTCATGTACAGGGCAGGCACGTTCCGCTTTTCCTTGGCATGGTTCAAAAACCGGCTGAAAAGTTTGCTCTGGCTTCAGAAAAGCAACAATATTAATGTAAAAGATTATTGTAATTTGTTTTGTTGTTACAAAATTGAAGCTCCAAAACGGCTTATTTGTCAGGGATTATTTAGAAGCTTCATCCACGATGAACAGGAAAAAAATGTTAGCCTTTTTTTGTTGATTTTGGCTTCGAGACAAAAAGGAAGCCAAATGGACGTGGGCAGGGCATGTAATGCGAAGGCAAGATAACCGCTGGTCATTAAGGGTAACAGAGTGGAACCCTAGAGAAGGCAAGCGTTGCAGGGGGCGGCAGAAAGTTAGATGGGCAGATGAGATTAAGAAGTTTGCGGGGATAAATTGGTCACAGTTGGCACAGGACCGAGGTAATTGGAGAATAATGGGAGAGGCCTTTGCCCTGCGGTGGGCATAGA